>NW_026973090.1:0-34861 GCF_036711695.1 Zophobas morio | reverse complement strand
GTTCTGAGCCACCAAACACACTTAAAGCATGCAGAATCGACTCAGAATAGGAAAAGGAGACGTTTAGGTCAATTTTATGCATTCTGGCGTTCGTAGATACAAGAAAACTGTTAAAATTCTTCAGAAACGTCACTTTTGAAGTGTTTTCTTGTACTTTTAAGCCAATCAGATACCCTACGGGCTCGGAAAGTGCAACGAAACCATCAAATTTTAGCTAGAAACTGTATTTTTGTCGATTTTTATTGAATTTGAACTATATTTCAACGTTTTTTGATGGTTCTGAGCCACCAAACACACTTAAAGCATGCAGAATCGACTCAGAATAGGAAAAGGAGACGTTTAGGTCAATTTTATGCATTCTGGCGTTCGTAGATACAAGAAAACTGTTAAAATTCTTCAGAAACGTCACTTTTGAAGTGTTTTCTTGTACTTTTAAGCCAATCAGATACCCTACGGGCTCGGAAAGTGCAACGAAACCATCAAATTTTAGCTAGAAACTGTATTTTTGTCGATTTTTATTGAATTTGAACTATATTTCAACGTTTTTTGATGGTTCTGAGCCACCAAACACACTTAAAGCATGCAGAATCGACTCAGAATAGGAAAAGGAGACGTTTAGGTCAATTTTATGCATTCTGGCGTTCGTAGATACAAGAAAACTGTTAAAATTCTTCAGAAACGTCACTTTTGAAGTGTTTTCTTGTACTTTTAAGCCAATCAGATACCCTACGGGCTCGGAAAGTGCAACGAAACCATCAAATTTTAGCTAGAAACTGTATTTTTGTCGATTTTTATTGAATTTGAACTATATTTCAACGTTTTTTGATGGTTCTGAGCCACCAAACACACTTAAAGCATGCAGAATCGACTCAGAATAGGAAAAGGAGATGTTTAGGTCAATTTTATGCATTCTGGCGTTCGTAGATACAAGAAAACTGTTAAAATTCTTCAGAAACGTCACTTTTGAAGTGTTTTCTTGTACTTTTAAGCCAATCAGATACCCTACGGGCTCGGAAAGTGCAACGAAACCATCAAATTTTAGCTAGAAACTGTATTTTTGTCGATTTTTATTGAATTTGAACTATATTTCAACGTTTTTTGATGGTTCTGAGCCACCAAACACACTTAAAGCATGCAGAATCGACTCAGAATAGGAAAAGGAGACGTTTAGGTCAATTTTATGCATTCTGGCGTTCGTAGAAACAAGAAAACTGTTAAAATTCTTCAGAAACGTCACTTTTGAAGTGTTTTCTTGTACTTTTAAGCCAATCAGATACCCTACGGGCTCGGAAAGTGCAACGAAACCATCAAATTTTAGCTAGAAACTGTATTTTTGTCGATTTTTATTGAATTTGAACTATATTTCAACGTTTTTTGATGGTTCTGAGCCACCAAACACACTTAAAGCATGCAGAATCGACTCAGAATAGGAAAAGGAGACGTTTAGGTCAATTTTTTGCATTCTGGCGTTCGTAGATACAAGAAAACTGTTAAAATTCTTCAGAAACGTCACTTTTGAAGTGTTTTCTTGTACTTTTAAGCCAATCAGATACCCTACGGGCTCGGAAAGTGCAACGAAACCATCAAATTTTAGCTAGAAACTGTATTTTTGTCGATTTTTATTGAATTTGAACTATATTTCAACGTTTTTTGATGGTTCTGAGCCACCAAACACACTTAAAGCATGCAGAATCGACTCAGAATAGGAAAAGGAGATGTTTAGGTCAATTTTATGCATTCTGGCGTTCGTAGATACAAGAAAACTGTTAAAATTCTTCAGAAACGTCACTTTTGAAGTGTTTTCTTGTACTTTTAAGCCAATCAGATACCCTACGGGCTCGGAAAGTGCAACGAAACCATAAAATTTTAGCTAGAAACTGTATTTTTGTCGATTTTTATTGAATTTGAACTATATTTCAACGTTTTTTGATGGTTCTGAGCCACCAAACACACTTAAAGCATGCAGAATCGACTCAGAATAGGAAAAGGAGACGTTTTGGTCAATTTTATGCATTCTGGCGTTCGTAGATACAAGAAAACTGTTAAAATTCTTCAGAAACGTCACTTTTGAAGTGTTTTCTTGTACTTTTAAGCCAATCAGATACCCTACGGGCTCGGAAAGTGCAACGAAACCATCAAATTTTAGCTAGAAACTGTATTTTTGTCGATTTTTATTGAATTTGAACTATATTTCAACGTTTTTTGATGGTTCTGAGCCACCAAACACACTTAAAGCATGCAGAATCGACTCAGAATAGGAAAAGGAGACGTTTAGGTCAATTTAATGCATTCTGGCGTTCGTAGATACAAGAAAACTGTTAAAATTCTTCAGAAACGTCACTTTTGAAGTGTTTTCTTGTACTTTTAAGCCAATCAGATACCCTACGGGCTCGGAAAGTGCAACGAAACCATCAAATTTTAGCTAGAAACTGTATTTTTGTCGATTTTTATTGAATTTGAACTATATTTCAACGTTTTTTGATGGTTCTGAGCCACCAAACACACTTAAAGCATGCAGAATCGACTCAGAATAGGAAAAGGAGACGTTTAGGTCAATTTTATGCATTCTGGCGTTCGTAGATACAAGAAAACTGTTAAAATTCTTCAGAAACGTCACTTTTGAAGTGTTTTCTTGTACTTTTAAGCCAATCAGATACCCTACGGGCTCGGAAAGTGCAACGAAACCATCAAATTTTAGCTAGAAACTGTATTTTTGTCGATTTTTATTGAATTTGAACTATATTTCAACGTTTTTTGATGGTTCTGAGCCACCAAACACACTTAAAGCATGCAGAATCGAATCAGAATAGGAAAAGGAGATGTTTAGGTCAATTTTATGCATTCTGGCGTTCGTAGATACAAGAAAACTGTTAAAATTCTTCAGAAACGTCACTTTTGAAGTGTTTTCTTGTACTTTTAAGCCAATCAGATACCCTACGGGCTCGGAAAGTGCAACGAAACCATCAAATTTTAGCTAGAAACTGTATTTTTGTCGATTTTTATTGAATTTGAACTATATTTCAACGTATTTTGATGGTTCTGAGCCACCAAACACACTTAAAGCATGCAGAATCGACTCAGAATAGGAAAAGGAGACGTTTAGGTCAATTTTATGCATTCTGGCGTTCGTAGATACAAGAAAACTGTTAAAATTCTTCAGAAACGTCACTTTTGAAGTGTTTTCTTGTACTTTTAAGCCAATCAGATACCCTACGGGCTCGGAAAGTGCAACGAAACCATCAAATTTTAGCTAGAAACTGTATTTTTGTCGATTTTTATTGAATTTGAACTATATTTCAACGTTTTTTGATGGTTCTGAGCCACCAAACACACTTAAAGCATGCAGAATCGACTCAGAATAGGAAAAGGAGACGTTTAGGTCAATTTTATGCATTCTGGCGTTCGTAGATACAAGAAAACTGTTAAAATTCTTCAGAAATGTCACTTTTGAAGTGTTTTCTTGTACTTTTAAGCCAATCAGATACCCTACGGGCTCGGAAAGTGCAACGAAACCATCAAATTTTAGCTAGAAACTGTATTTTTGTCGATTTTTATTGAATTTGAACTATATTTCAACGTTTTTTGATGGTTCTGAGCCACCAAACACACTTAAAGCATGCAGAATCGACTCAGAATAGGAAAAGGAGACGTTTAGGTCAATTTTATGCATTCTGGCGTTCGTAGATACAAGAAAACTGTTAAAATTCTTCAGAAACGTCACTTTTGAAGTGTTTTCTTGTACTTTTAAGCCAATCAGATACCCTACGGGCTCGGAAAGTGCAACGAAACCATCAAATTTTAGCTAGAAACTGTATTTTTGTCGATTTTTATTGAATTTGAACTATATTTCAACGTTTTTTGATGGTTCTGAGCCACCAAACACACTTAAAGCATGCAGAATCGACTCAGAATAGGAAAAGGAGACGTTTAGGTCAATTTTATGCATTCTGGCGTTCGTAGATACAAGAAAACTGTTAAAATTCTTCAGAAACGTCACTTTTGAAGTGTTTTCTTGTACTTTTAAGCCAATGAGATACCCTACGGGCTCGGAAAGTGCAACGAAACCATCAAATTTTAGCTAGAAACTGTATTTTTGTCGATTTTTATTGAATTTGAACTATATTTCAACGTTTTTTGATGGTTCTGAGCCACCAAACACACTTAAAGCATGCAGAATCGACTCAGAATAGGAAAAGGAGACGTTTAGGTCAATTTTATGCATTCTGGCGTTCGTAGATACAAGAAAACTGTTAAAATTCTTCAGAAACGTCACTTTTGAAGTGTTTTCTTGTACTTTTAAGCCAATCAGATACCCTACGGGCTCGGAAAGTGCAACGAAACCATCAAATTTTAGCTAGAAACTGTATTTTTGTCGATTTTTATTGAATTTGAACTATATTTCAACGTTTTTTGATGGTTCTGAGCCACCAAACACACTTAAAGCATTCAGAATCGACTCAGAATAGGAAAAGGAGATGTTTAGGTCAATTTTATGCATTCTGGCGTTCGTAGATACAAGAAAACTGTTAAAATTCTTCAGAAACGTCACTTTTGAAGTGTTTTCTTGTACTTTTAAGCCAATCAGATACCCTACGGGCTCGGAAAGTGCAACGAAACCATCAAATTTTAGCTAGAAACTGTATTTTTGTCGATTTTTATTGAATTTGAACTATATTTCAACGTTTTTTGATGGTTCTGAGCCACCAAACACACTTAAAGCATGCAGAATCGACTCAGAATAGGAAAAGGAGACGTTTAGGTCAATTTTATGCATTCTGGCGTTCGTAGATACAAGAAAACTGTTAAAATTCTTCAGAAACGTCACTTTTGAAGTGTTTTCTTGTACTTTTAAGCCAATCAGATACCCTACGGGCTCGGAAAGTGCAACGAAACCATCAAATTTTAGCTAGAAACTGTATTTTTGTCGATTTTTATTGAATTTGAACTATATTTCAACGTTTTTTGATGGTTCTGAGCCACCAAACACACTTAAAGCATGCAGAATCGACTCAGAATAGGAAAAGGAGACGTTTTGGTCAATTTTATGCATTCTGGCGTTCGTAGATACAAGAAAACTGTTAAAATTCTTCAGAAACGTCACTTTTGAAGTGTTTTCTTGTACTTTTAAGCCAATCAGATACCCTACGGGCTCGGAAAGTGCAACGAAACCATCAAATTTTAGCTAGAAACTGTATTTTTGTCGATTTTTATTGAATTTGAACTATATTTCAACGTTTTTTGATGGTTCTGAGCCACCAAACACACTTAAAGCATGCAGAATCGACTCAGAATAGGAAAAGGAGACGTTTAGGTCAATTTTATGCATTCTGGCGTTCGTAGATACAAGAAAACTGTTAAAATTCTTCAGAAACGTCACTTTTGAAGTGTTTTCTTGTACTTTTAAGCCAATCAGATACCCTACGGGCTCGGAAAGTGCAACGAAACCATCAAATTTTAGCTAGAAACTGTATTTTTGTCGATTTTTATTGAATTTGAACTATATTTCAACGTTTTTTGATGGTTCTGAGCCACCAAACACACTTAAAGCATGCAGAATCGACTCAGAATAGGAAAAGGAGACGTTTAGGTCAATTTTATGCATTCTGGCGTTCGTAGATACAAGAAAACTGTTAAAATTCTTCAGAAACGTCACTTTTGAAGTGTTTTCTTATACTTTTAAGCCAATCAGATACCCTACGGGCTCGGAAAGTGCAACGAAACCATCAAATTTTAGCTAGAAACTGTATTTTTGTCGATTTTTATTGAATTTGAACTATATTTCAACGTTTTTTGATGGTTCTGAGCCACCAAACACACTTAAAGCATGCAGAATCGACTCAGAATAGGAAAAGGAGACGTTTAGGTCAATTTTATGCATTCTGGCGTTCGTAGATACAAGAAAACTGTTAAAATTCTTCAGAAACGTCACTTTTGAAGTGTTTTCTTGTACTTTTAAGCCAATCAGATACCCTACGGGCTCGGAAAGTGCAACGAAACCATCAAATTTTAGCTAGAAACTGTATTTTTGTCGATTTTTATTGAATTTGAACTATATTTCAACGTTTTTTGATGGTTCTGAGCCACCAAACACACTTAAAGCATGCAGAATCGACTCAGAATAGGAAAAGGAGACGTTTAGGTCAATTTTATGCATTCTGGCGTTCGTAGATACAAGAAAACTGTTAAAATTCTTCAGAAACGTCACTTCTGAAGT
Source organism: Zophobas morio (assembly GCF_036711695.1). Lineage (NCBI taxonomy): Eukaryota > Metazoa > Arthropoda > Insecta > Coleoptera > Tenebrionidae > Zophobas > Zophobas morio. The sequence continues at coordinate 28,647 of NW_026973090.1, read as the reverse complement.
GCTTTCTTGTACTTTTAAGCCAATCAGATACCCTACGGGCTCGGAAAGTGCAACGAAACCATCAAATTTTAGCTAGAAACTGTATTTTTGTCGATTTTTATTGAATTTGAACTATATTTCAACGTTTTTTGATGGTTCTGAGCCACCAAACACACTTAAAGCATGCAGAATCGACTCAGAATAGGAAAAGGAGACGTTTAGGTCAATTTTATGCATTCTGGCGTTCGTAGATACAAGAAAACTGTTAAAATTCTTCAGAAACGTCACTTTTGAAGTGTTTTCTTGTACTTTTAAGCCAATCAGATACCCTACGGGTTCGGAAAGTGCAACGAAACCATCAAATTTTAGCTAGAAACTGTATTTTTGTCGATTTTTATTGAATTTGAACTATATTTCAACGTTTTTTGATGGCTCTGAGCCACCAAACACACTTAAAGCATGCAGAATCGACTCAGAATAGGAAAAGGAGACGTTTAGGTCAATTTTATGCATTCTGGCGTTCGTAGATACAAGAAAACTGTTAAAATTCTTCAGAAACGTCACTTTTGAAGTGTTTTCTTGTACTTTTAAGCCAATCAGATACCCTACGGGCTCGGAAAGTGCAACGAAACCATCAAATTTTAGCTAGAAACTGTATTTTTGTCGATTTTTATTGAATTTGAACTATTTTTCAACGTTTTTTGATGGTTCTGAGCCACCAAACACACTTAAAGCATGCAGAATCGACTCAGAATAGGAAAAGGAGACGTTTAGGTCAATTTTATGCATTCTGGCGTTCGTAGATACAAGAAAACTGTTAAAATTCTTCAGAAACGTCACTTTTGAAGTGTTTTCTTGTACTTTTAAGCCAATCAGATACCCTACGGGCTCGGAAAGTGCAACGAAACCATCAAATTTTAGCTAGAAACTGTATTTTTGTCGATTTTTATTGAATTTGAACTATATTTCAACGTTTTTTGATGGTTCTGAGCCACCAAACACACTTAAAGCATGCAGAATCGACTCAGAATGGGAAAAGGAGACGTCTAGGTCAATTTTATGCATTCTGGCGTTCGTAGATACAAGAAAACTGTTAAAATTCTTCAGTAACGTCACTTTTGAAGTGTTTTCTTGTGCTTTTAAGCCAATCAGATACCCTACGGGCTCGGAAAGTGCAACGAAACCATCAAATTTTAGCTAGAAACTGTATTTTTGTCGATTTTTATTGAATTTGAACTATATTTCAACGTTTTTTGATGGTTCTGAGCCACCAAACACACTTAAAGCATGCAGAATCGACTCAGAATAGGAAAAGGAGACGTTTAGGTCAATTTTATGCATTCTGGCGTTCGTAGATACAAGAAAACTGTTAAAATTCTTCAGAAACGTCACTTTTGAAGTGTTTTCTTGTACTTTTAAGCCAATCAGATACCCTACGGGCTCGGAAAGTGCAACGAAACCATCAAATTTTAGCTAGAAACTGTATTTTTGTCGATTTTTATTGAATTTGAACTATATTTCAACGTTTTTTGATGGTTCTGAGCCACCAAACACACTTAAAGCATGCAGAATCGACTCAGAATAGGAAAAGGAGACGTTTAGGTCAATTTTATGCATTCTGGCGTTCGTAGATACAAGAAAACTGTTAAAATTCTTCAGAAACGTCACTTTTGAAGTGTTTTCTTGTACTTTTAAGCCAATCACATACCCTACGGGCTCGGAAAGTGCAACGAAACCATAAAATTTTAGCTAGAAACTGTATTTTTGTCGATTTTTATTGAATTTGAACTATATTTCAACGTTTTTTGATGGTTCTGAGCCACCAAACACACTTAAAGCATGCAGAATCGACTCAGAATAGGAAAAGGAGACGTTTAGGTCAATTTTTTGCATTCTGGCGTTCGTAGATACAAGAAAACTGTTAAAATTCTTCAGAAACGTCACTTTTGAAGTGTTTTCTTGTACTTTTAAGCCAATCAGATACCCTACGGGCTCGGAAAGTGCAACGAAACCATCAAATTTTAGCTAGAAACTGTATTTTTGTCGATTTTTATTGAATTTGAACTATTTTTCAACGTTTTTTGATGGTTCTGAGCCACCAAACACACTTAAAGCATGCAGAATCGACTCAGAATAGGAAAAGGAGACGTTTAGGTCAATTTTATGCATTCTGGCGTTCGTAGATACAAGAAAACTGTTAAAATTCTTCAGAAACGTCACTTTTGAAGTGTTTTCTTGTACTTTTAAGCCAATCAGATACCCTACGGGCTCGGAAAGTGCAACGAAACCATCAAATTTTAGCTAGAAACTGTATTTTTGTCGATTTTTATTGAATTTGAACTATATTTCAACGTTTTTTGATGGTTCTGAGCCACCAAACACACTTAAAGCATGCAGAATCGACTCAGAATAGGAAAAGGAGACGTTTAGGTCAATTTTATGCATTCTGGCGTTCGTAGATACAAGAAAACTGTTAAAATTCTTCAGAAACGTCACTTTTGAAGTGTTTTCTTGTACTTTTAAGCCAATCAGATACCCTACGGGCTCGGAAAGTGCAACGAAACCATCAAATTTTAGCTAGAAACTGTATTTTTGTCGATTTTTATTGAATTTGAACTATATTTCAACGTTTTTTGATGGTTCTGAGCCACCAAACACACTTAAAGCATGCAGAATCGACTCAGAATAGGAAAAGGAGACGTTTAGGTCAATTTTATGCATTCTGGCGTTCGTAGATACAAGAAAACTGTTAAAATTCTTCAGAAACGTCACTTTTGAAGTGTTTTCTTGTACTTTTAAGCCAATCAGATACCCTACGGGCTCGGAAAGTGCAACGAAACCATCAAATTTTAGCTAGAAACTGTATTTTTGTCGATTTTTATTGAATTTGAACTATATTTCAACGTTTTTTGATGGTTCTGAGCCACCAAACACACTTAAAGCATGCAGAATCGACTCAGAATAGGAAAAGGAGACGTTTAGGTCAATTTTATGCATTCTGGCGTTCGTAGATACAAGAAAACTGTTAAAATTCTTCAGAAACGTCACTTTTGAAGTGTTTTCTTGTACTTTTAAGCCAATCAGATACCCTACGGGCTCGGAAAGTGCAACGAAACCATCAAATTTTAGCTAGAAACTGTATTTTTGTCGATTTTTATTGAATTTGAACTATATTTCAACGTTTTTTGATGGTTCTGAGCCACCAAACACACTTAAAGCATGCAGAATCGACTCAGAATAGGAAAAGGAGACGTTTAGGTCAATTTTATGCATTCTGGCGTTCGTAGATACAAGAAAACTGTTAAAATTCTTCAGAAACGTCACTTTTGAAGTGTTTTCTTGTACTTTTAAGCCAATCAGATACCCTACGGGCTCGGAAAGTGCAACGAAACCATCAAATTTTAGCTAGAAACTGTATTTTTGTCGATTTTTATTGAATTTGAACTATATTTCAACGTTTTTTGATGGTTCTGAGCCACCAAACACACTTAAAGCATGCAGAATCGACTCAGAATAGGAAAAGGAGACGTTTAGGTCAATTTTATGCATTCTGGCGTTCGTAGATACAAGAAAACTGTTAAAATTCTTCAGAAACGTCACTTTTGAAGTGTTTTCTTATACTTTTAAGCCAATCAGATACCCTACGGGCTCGGAAAGTGCAACGAAACCATCAAATTTTAGCTAGAAACTGTATTTTTGTCGATTTTTATTGAATTTGAACTATATTTCAACGTTTTTTGATGGTTCTGAGCCACCAAACACACTTAAAGCATGCAGAATCGACTCAGAATAGGAAAAGGAGACGTTTAGGTCAATTTTATGCATTCTGGCGTTCGTAGATACAAGAAAACTGTTAAAATTCTTCAGAAACGTCACTTTTGAAGTGTTTTCTTGTACTTTTAAGCCAATCAGATACCCTACGGGCTCGGAAAGTGCAACGAAACCATCAAATTTTAGCTAGAAACTGTATTTTTGTCGATTTTTATTGAATTTGAACTATATTTCAACGTTTTTTGATGGTTCTGAGCCACCAAACACACTTAAAGCATGCAGAATCGACTCAGAATAGGAAAAGGAGACGTTTAGGTCAATTTTATGCATTCTGGCGTTCGTAGATACAAGAAAACTGTTAAAATTCTTCAGAAACGTCACTTCTGAAGTGCTTTCTTGTACTTTTAAGCCAATCAGATACCCTACGGGCTCGGAAAGTGCAACGAAACCATCAAATTTTAGCTAGAAACTGTATTTTTGTCGATTTTTATTGAATTTGAACTACACTGCGTTTCATATAAAATGCACCACCTAGAAGGAGTAGGCGTGGAATGTAGAAATTTGGTGGAGAAGACTGTTGCATATAGACAAACAATTGATTAAAATTTGAAAGAAAAACTACTACTTGTTTAGATAATATACCGAGTGTTATTCGATTTTTATTAATTTTTTGATTATGTTTTAAAGATACTTGAGTAAGATTCTTTTGCAATTTTACTTGACATTTGTCATTATTGTGCTTGCAAAAATGCTACGAGTTCACACACGAGGTAATTTTCAACAGATAACACCTATTGAAAGAGGGCGAATGATTGGGATGCATGAGGCTAGTTTACCATTTCGGGAAATCACCAGAAGACTCGGCCCAACGGATTCTACGATATTAAGAACAAGTCGAGAATGGAACAACGAAGAGCTACAAATGCGTCGCAGGGGTACCGACCGTTTCAGAGTCACCCAAGAACGCGAAGATCATTTGCTAAGAAGAAGTGTTATTCAGTACCCTTGGTAACCATAACGATCAGTCGGGATGGACTGGATGACAGCAATTGGGCACAGAATCCGAGGAGTACCATCTACCGCCAAATTCGTTCCTTTGGCTTGAGATCTTATCGTCCAAACTGCAAACTTCCCTTACCACAAGAACACAAAACTACCAGGCTTCACTGGTACCAAGACAGGCAGCAATGGCTGTAATAGTGGATTGTCATAATGTTTAGGAACAAGTCTAGGTCTTGTTTGTGGCACTCTGATGGACGCATACGTGTTCGAAGGCCTTGAGGCCAAAGGTAAAATCTGGAATTTGTACAGAGATGTCATATCGCTCTAACACCTGGAGTAATGATATGGGATGGTATACACATCTGTTGAAGTACTCCCTTAGTGTTCATTCCAGGCACGCTAAATGCCCGGCATTACATCGTTAACGTGTTAAATCAATTTCTTTTTCCTTATCTCTCGAACCGTCGAAGAACATCTTTTGAACAAGATAATGCGTGGCCTCATGTGGCCATATTAACTTAAAGAGTGTTTGACGAAAATAACGTCAACTTCTTACCCTGGCCTGCCCTATCACCAGATTTATCAACAATCGAAAATGTTTAGGATTTAATGCATAGAAGGCTGCGCAATTTACCACATCCTCCAAAGACTTTGGAAGAATGTCTACAACAAATTCAAAATGCCTGGAATGAGATACCCCAGCAGGCAATAGATCCTCTCATTTTAAGCATGCCTAGAAGAATACAGTCTTGTATTCGTGCACGTGGAATTTTAACACATTATTAACATTTCTTGTGTTAGACATTTTATTTTTTCTTTGAAATTTTAATCAAATGTTTGTCTACGTGCAATAGTCTTCTCCACCAAATTTCAACATTCTACGCCTACTCCTTCTAGGTGGTGCATTTTATTTGAAACGCAGTGTATATTTCAACGTTTTTTGATGGTTCTGAGCCACCAAACACACTTAAAGCATGCAGAATCGACTCAGAATAGGAAAAGGAGACGTTTAGGTCAATTTTATGCATTCTGGCGTTCGTAGATACAAGAAAACTGTTAAAATTCTTCAGAAACGTCACTTTTGAAGTGTTTTCTTGTACTTTTAAGCCAATCAGATACCCTACGGGTTCGGAAAGTGCAACGAAACCATCAAATTTTAGCTAGAAACTGTATTTTTGTCGATTTTTATTGAATTTGAACTATATTTCAACGTTTTTTGATGGCTCTGAGCCACCAAACACACTTAAAGCATGCAGAATCGACTCAGAATAGGAAAAGGAGACGTTTAGGTCAATTTTATGCATTCTGGCGTTCGTAGATACAAGAAAACTGTTAAAATTCTTCAGAAACGTCACTTTTGAAGTGTTTTCTTGTACTTTTAAGCCAATCAGATACCCTACGGGCTCGGAAAGTGCAACGAAACCATCAAATTTTAGCTAGAAACTGTATTTTTGTCGATTTTTATTGAATTTGAACTATTTTTCAACGTTTTTTGATGGTTCTGAGCCACCAAACACACTTAAAGCATGCAGAATCGACTCAGAATAGGAAAAGGAGACGTTTAGGTCAATTTTATGCATTCTGGCGTTCGTAGATACAAGAAAACTGTTAAAATTCTTCAGTAACGTCACTTTTGAAGTGTTTTCTTGTGCTTTTAAGCCAATCAGATACCCTACGGGCTCGGAAAGTGCAACGAAACCATCAAATTTTAGCTAGAAACTGTATTTTTGTCGATTTTTATTGAATTTGAACTATATTTCAACGTTTTTTGATGGTTCTGAGCCACCAAACACACTTAAAGCATGCAGAATCGACTCAGAATAGGAAAAGGAGACGTTTAGGTCAATTTTATGCATTCTGGCGTTCGTAGATACAAGAAAACTGTTAAAATTCTTCAGAAACGTCACTTTTGAAGTGTTTTCTTGTACTTTTAAGCCAATCAGATACCCTACGGGCTCGGAAAGTGCAACGAAACCATCAAATTTTAGCTAGAAACTGTATTTTTGTCGATTTTTATTGAATTTGAACTATATTTCAACGTTTTTTGATGGTTCTGAGCCACCAAACACACTTAAAGCATGCAGAATCGACTCAGAATAGGAAAAGGAGACGTTTAGGTCAATTTTATGCATTCTGGCGTTCGTAGATACAAGAAAACTGTTAAAATTCTTCAGAAACGTCACTTTTGAAGTGTTTCTTGTACTTTTAAGCCAATCACATACCCTACGGGCTCGGAAAGTGCAACGAAACCATAAAATTTTAGCTAGAAACTGTATTTTTGTCGATTTTTATTGAATTTGAACTATATTTCAACGTTTTTTGATGGTTCTGAGCCACCAAACACACTTAAAGCATGCAGAATCGACTCAGAATAGGAAAAGGAGACGTTTAGGTCAATTTTTTGCATTCTGGCGTTCGTAGATACAAGAAAACTGTTAAAATTCTTCAGAAACGTCACTTTTGAAGTGTTTTCTTGTACTTTTAAGCCAATCAGATACCCTACGGGCTCGGAAAGTGCAACGAAACCATCAAATTTTAGCTAGAAACTGTATTTTTGTCGATTTTTATTGAATTTGAACTATTTTTCAACGTTTTTTGATGGTTCTGAGCCACCAAACACACTTAAAGCATGCAGAATCGACTCAGAATAGGAAAAGGAGACGTTTAGGTCAATTTTATGCATTCTGGCGTTCGTAGATACAAGAAAACTGTTAAAATTCTTCAGAAACGTCACTTTTGAAGTGTTTTCTTGTACTTTTAAGCCAATCAGATACCCTACGGGCTCGGAAAGTGCAACGAAACCATCAAATTTTAGCTAGAAACTGTATTTTTGTCGATTTTTATTGAATTTGAACTATATTTCAACGTTTTTTGATGGTTCTGAGCCACCAAACACACTTAAAGCATGCAGAATCGACTCAGAATAGGAAAAGGAGACGTTTAGGTCAATTTTATGCATTCTGGCGTTCGTAGATACAAGAAAACTGTTAAAATTCTTCAGAAACGTCACTTTTGAAGTGTTTTCTTGTACTTTTAAGCCAATCAGATACCCTACGGGCTCGGAAAGTGCAACGAAACCATCAAATTTTAGCTAGAAACTGTATTTTTGTCGATTTTTATTGAATTTGAACTATATTTCAACGTTTTTTGATGGTTCTGAGCCACCAAACACACTTAAAGCATGCAGAATCGACTCAGAATAGGAAAAGGAGACGTTTAGGTCAATTTTATGCATTCTGGCGTTCGTAGATACAAGAAAACTGTTAAAATTCTTCAGAAACGTCACTTTTGAAGTGTTTTCTTGTACTTTTAAGCCAATCAGATACCCTACGGGCTCGGAAAGTGCAACGAAACCATCAAATTTTAGCTAGAAACTGTATTTTTGTCGATTTTTATTGAATTTGAACTATATTTCAACGTTTTTTGATGGTTCTGAGCCACCAAACACACTTAAAGCATGCAGAATCGACTCAGAATAGGAAAAGGAGACGTTTAGGTCAATTTTATGCATTCTGGCGTTCGTAGATACAAGAAAACTGTTAAAATTCTTCAGAAACGTCACTTTTGAAGTGTTTTCTTGTACTTTTAAGCCAATCAGATACCCTACGGGCTCGGAAAGTGCAACGAAACCATCAAATTTTAGCTAGAAACTGTATTTTTGTCGATTTTTATTGAATTTGAACTATATTTCAACGTTTTTTGATGGTTCTGAGCCACCAAACACACTTAAAGCATGCAGAATCGACTCAGAATAGGAAAAGGAGACGTTTAGGTCAATTTTATGCATTCTGGCGTTCGTAGATACAAGAAAACTGTTAAAATTCTTCAGAAACGTCACTTTTGAAGTGTTTTCTTGTACTTTTAAGCCAATCAGATACCCTACGGGCTCGGAAAGTGCAACGAAACCATCAAATTTTAGCTAGAAACTGTATTTTTGTCGATTTTTATTGAATTTGAACTATTTTTCAACGTTTTTTGATGGTTCTGAGCCACCAAACACACTTAAAGCATGCAGAATCGACTCAGAATAGGAAAAGGAGACGTTTAGGTCAATTTTATGCATTCTGGCGTTCGTAGATACAAGAAAACTGTTAAAATTCTTCAGAAACGTCACTTTTGAAGTGTTTTCTTGTACTTTTAAGCCAATCAGATACCCTACGGGCTCGGAAAGTGCAACGAAACCATCAAATTTTAGCTAGAAACTGTATTTTTGTCGATTTTTATTGAATTTGAACTATATTTCAACGTTTTTTGATGGTTCTGAGCCACCAAACACACTTAAAGCATGCAGAATCGACTCAGAATAGGAAAAGGAGACGTTTAGGTCAATTTTATGCATTCTGGCGTTCGTAGATACAAGAAAACTGTTAAAATTCTTCAGAAACGCCACTTTTGAAGTGTTTTCTTGTACTTTTAAGCCAATCAGATACCCTACGGGCTCGGAAAGTGCAACGAAACCATCAAATTTTAGCTAGAAACAGTATTTTTGTCGATTTTTATTGAATTTGAACTATATTTCAACGTTTTTTGATGGTTCTGAGCCACCAAACACACTTAAAGCATGCAGAATCGACTCAGAATAGGAAAAGGAGACGTTTAGGTCAATTTTATGCATTCTGGCGTTCGTAGATACAAGAAAACTGTTAAAATTCTTCAGAAACGTCACTTTTGAAGTGTTTTCTTGTACTTTTAAGCCAATCAGATACCCTACGGGCTCGGAAAGTGCAACGAAACCATCAAATTTTAGCTAGAAACTGTATTTTTGTCGATTTATATTGAATTTGAACTATATTTCAACGTTTTTTGATGGTTCTGAGCCACCAAACACACTTAAAGCATGCAGAATCGACTCAGAATAGGAAAAGGAGACGTTTAGGTCAATTTTATGCATTCTGGCGTTCGTAGATTCAAGAAAACTGTTAAAATTCTTCGGAAACGTCACTTTTGAAGTGTTTTCTTGTACTTTTAAGCCAATCAGATACCCTACGGGCTCGGAAAGTGCAACGAAACCATCAAATTTTAGCTAGAAACTGTATTTTTGTCGATTTTTATTGAATTTGAACTATATTTCAACGTTTTTTGATGGTTCTGAGCCACCAAACACACTTAAAGCATGCAGAATCGACTCAGAATAGGAAAAGGAGACGTTTAGGTCAATTTTATGCATTCTGGCGTTCGTAGATACAAGAAAACTGTTAAAATTCTTCAGAAACGTCACTTTTGAAGTGTTTTCTTGTACTTTTAAGCCAATCAGATACCCTACGGGCTCGGAAAGTGCAACGAAACAATCAAATTTTAGCTAGAAACTGTATTTTTGTCGATTTTTATTGAATTTGAACTATATTTCAACGTTTTTTGATGGTTCTGAGCCACCAAACACACTTAAAGCATGCAGAATCGACTCAGAATAGGAAAAGGAGACGTTTAGGTCAATTTTATGCATTCTGGCGTTCGTTGATACAAGAAAACTGTTAAAATTCTTCAGAAACGTCACTTTTGAAGTGTTTTCTTGTACTTTTAAGCCAATCAGATACCCAACGGGCTCGGAAAGTGCAACGAAACCATCAAATTTTAGCTACAAACTGTATTTTTGTCGATTTTTATTGAATTTGAACTATATTTCAACGTTTTTTGATGGTTCTGAGCCACCAAACACACTTAAAGCATGCAGAATCGACTCAGAATAGGAAAAGGAGACGTTTAGGTCAATTTTATGCATTCTGGCGTTCGTAGATACAAGAAAACTGTTAAAATTCTTCAGAAACGTCACTTTTGAAGTGTTTTCTTGTACTTTTAAGCCAATCAGATACCCTACGGGCTCGGAAAGTGCAACGAAACAATCAAATTTTAGCTAGAAACTGTATTTTTGTCGATTTTTATTGAATTTGAACTATATTTCAACGTTTTTTGATGGTTCTGAGCCACCAAACACACTTAAAGCATGCAGAATCGACTCAGAATAGGAAAAGGAGACGTTTAGGTCAATTTTATGCATTCTGGCGTTCGTAGATACAAGAAAACTGTTAAAATTCTTCAGAAACGTCACTTTTGAAGTGTTTTCTTGTACTTTTAAGCCAATCAGATACGCTACGGGCTCGGAAAGTGCAACGAAACCATCAAATTTTAGCTAGAAACTGTATTTTTGTCGATTTTTATTGAATTTGAACTATTTTTCAACGTTTTTTGATGGTTCTGAGCCACCAAACACACTTAAAGCATGCAGAATCGACTCAGAATAGGAAAAGGAGACGTTTAGGTCAATTTTATGCATTCTGGCGTTCGTAGATACAAGAAAACTGTTAAAATTCTTCAGAAACGTCACTTTTGAAGTGTTTTCTTGTACTTTTAAGCCAATCAGATACCCTACGGGCTCGGAAAGTGCAACGAAACCATCAAATTTTAGCTAGAAACTGTATTTTTGTCGATTTTTATTGAATTTGAACTATATTTCAACGTTTTTTGATGGTTCTGAGCCACCAAACACACTTAAAGCATGCAGAATCGACTCAGAATAGGAAAAGGAGACGTTTAGGTCAATTTTATGCATTCTGGCGTTCGTAGATACAAGAAAACTGTTAAAATTCTTCAGAAACGTCACTTTTGAAGTGTTTTCTTGTACTTTTAAGCCAATCAGATACCCTACGGGCTCGGAAAGTGCAACGAAACCATCAAATTTTAGCTAGAAACTGTATTTTTGTCGATTTTTATTGAATTTGAACTATATTTCAACGTTTTTTGATGGTTCTGAGCCACCAAACACACTTAAAGCATGCAGAATCGACTCAGAATAGGAAAAGGAGACGTTTAGGTCAATTTTATGCATTCTGGCGTTCGTAGATACAAGAAAACTGTTAAAATTCTTCAGAAACGTCACTTTTGAAGTGTTTTCTTGTACTTTTAAGCCAATCAGATACCCAACGGGCTCGGAAAGTGCAACGAAACCATCAAATTTTAGCTAGAAACTGTATTTTTGTCGATTTATATTGAATTTGAACTATATTTCAACGTTTTTTGATGGTTCTGAGCCACCAAACACACTTAAAGCATGCAGAATCGACTCAGAATAGGAAAAGGAGACGTTTAGGTCAATTTTATGCATTCTGGCGTTCGTAGATACAAGAAAACTGTTAAAATTCTTCGGAAACGTCACTTTTGAAGTGTTTTCTTGTACTTTTAAGCCAATCAGATACCCTACGGGCTCGGAAAGTGCAACGAAACCATCAAATTTTAGCTAGAAACTGTATTTTTGTCGATTTTTATTGAATTTGAACTATATTTCAACGTTTTTTGATGGTTCTGAGCCACCAAACACACTTAAAGCATGCAGAATCGACTCAGAATAGGAAAAGGAGACGTTTAGGTCAATTTTATGCATTCTGGCGTTCGTTGATACAAGAAAACTGTTAAAATTCTTCAGAAACGTCACTTTTGAAGTGTTTTCTTGTACTTTTAAGCCAATCAGATACCCTACGGGCTCGGAAAGTGCAACGAAACCATCAAATTTTAGCTAGAAACTGTATTTTTGTCGATTTTTATTGAATTTGAACTATTTTTCAACGTTTTTTGATGGTTCTGAGCCACCAAACACACTTAAAGCATGCAGAATCGACTCAGAATAGGAAAAGGAGACGTTTAGGTCAATTTTATGCATTCTGGCGTTCGTAGATACAAGAAAACTGTTAAAATTCTTCAGAAACGTCACTTTTGAAGTGTTTTCTTGTACTTTTAAGCCAATCAGATACCCAACGGGCTCGGAAAGTGCAACGAAACCATCAAATTTTAGCTAGAAACTGTATTTTTGTCGATTTTTATTGAATTTGAACTATATTTCAACGTTTTTTGATGGTTCTGAGCCACCAAACATACTTAAAGCATGCAGAATCGACTCAGAATAGGAAAAGGAGACGTCTAGGTCAATTTTATGCATTCTGGCGTTCGTAGATACAAGAAAACTGTTAAAATTCTTCAGAAACGTCACTTTTGAAGTGTTTTCTTGTACTTTTAAGCCAATCAGATACCCTACGGGCTCGGAAAGTGCAAAGAAACCATCAAATTTTAGCTAGAAACTGTATTTTTGTCGATTTATATTGAATTTGAACTATATTTCAACGTTTTTTGATGGTTCTGAGCCACCAAACACACTTAAAGCATGCAGAATCGACTCAGAATAGGAAAAGGAGACGTTTAGGTCAATTTTATGCATTCTGGCGTTCGTAGATACAAGAAAACTGTTAAAATTCTTCAGAAACGTCACTTTTGAAGTGTTTTCTTGTACTTTTAAGCCAATCAGATACCCTACGGGCTCGGAAAGTGCAACGAAACCATCAAATTTTAGCTAGAAACTGTATTTTTGTCGATTTTTATTGAATTTGAACTATATTTCAACGTTTTTTGATGGTTCTGAGCCACCAAACACACTTAAAGCATGCAGAATCGACTCAGAATAGGAAAAGGAGACGTTTAGGTCAATTTTATGCATTCTGGCGTTCGTAGATACAAGAAAACTGTTAAAATTCTTCAGAAACGTCACTTTTGAAGTGTTTTCTTGTACTTTTAAGCCAATCAGATACCCTACGGGCTCGGAAAGTGCAACGAAACCATCAAATTTTAGCTAGAAACTGTATTTTTGTCGATTTTTATTGAATTTGAACTATATTTCAACGTTTTTTGATGGTTCTGAGCCACCAAACACACTTAAAGCATGCAGAATCGACTCAGAATAGGAAAAGGAGACGTTTAGGTCAATTTTATGCATTCTGGCGTTCGTAGATACAAGAAAACTGTTAAAATTCTTCAGAAACGTCACTTTTGAAGTGTTTTCTTGTACTTTTAAGCCAATCAGATACCCTACGGGCTCGGAAAGTGCAACGAAACCATCAAATTTTAGCTAGAAACTGTATTTTTGTCGATTTTTATTGAATTTGAACTATTTTTCAACGTTTTTTGATGGTTCTGAGCCACCAAACACACTTAAAGCATGCAGAATCGACTCAGAATAGGAAAAGGAGACGTTTAGGTCAATTTTATGCATTCTGGCGTTCGTAGATACAAGAAAACTGTTAAAATTCTTCAGAAACGTCACTTTTGAAGTGTTTTCTTGTACTTTTAAGCCAATCAGATACCCTACGGGCTCGGAAAGTGCAACGAAACCATCAAATTTTAGCTAGAAACTGTATTTTTGTCGATTTTTATTGAATTTGAACTATATTTCAACGTTTTTTGATGGTTCTGAGCCACCAAACACACTTAAAGCATGCAGAATCGACTCAGAATAGGAAAAGGAGACGTTTAGGTCAATTTTATGCATTCTGGCGTTCGTAGATACAAGAAAACTGTTAAAATTCTTCAGAAACGTTACTTTTGAAGTGTTTTCTTGTACTTTTAAGCCAATCAGATACCCTACGGGCTCGGAAAGTGCAACGAAACCATCAAATTTTAGCTAGAAACTGTATTTTTGTCGATTTTTATTGAATTTGAACTATATTTCAACGTTTTTTGATGGTTCTGAGCCACCAAACACACTTAAAGCATGCAGAATCGACTCAGAATAGGAAAAGGAGACGTTTAGGTCAATTTTATGCATTCTGGCGTTCGTAGATACAAGAAAACTGTTAAAATTCTTCAGAAACGTCACTTTTGAAGTGTTTTCTTGTACTTTTAAGCCAATCAGATACCCTACGGGCTCGGAAAGTGCAACGAAACCATCAAATTTTAGCTAGAAACTGTATTTTTGTCGATTTTTATTGAATTTGAACTATATTTCAACGTTTTTTGATGGTTCTGAGCCACCAAACACACTTAAAGCATGCAGAATCGACTCAGAATAGGAAAAGGAGACGTTTAGGTCAATTTTATGCATTCTGGCGTTCATAGATACAAGAAAACTGTTAAAATTCTTCAGAAACGTCACTTTTGAAGTGTTTTCTTGTACTTTTAAGCCAATCAGATACCCTACGGGCTCGGAAAGTGCAACGAAACCATCAAATTTTAGCTAGAAACTGTATTTTTGTCGATTTTTATTGAATTTGAACTATATTTCAACGTTTTTTGATGGTTCTGAGCCACCAAACACACTTAAAGCATGCAGAATCGACTCAGAATAGGAAAAGGAGACGTTTAGGTCAATTTTATGCATTCTGGCGTTCGTAGATACAAGAAAACTGTTAAAATTCTTCAGAAACGTCACTTTTGAAGTGTTTTCTTGTACTTTTAAGCCAATCAGATACCCAACGGGCTCGGAAAGTGCAACGAAACCATCAAATTTTAGCTAGAAACTGTATTTTTGTCGATTTTTATTGAATTTGAACTATATTTCAACGTTTTTTGATGGTTCTGAGCCACCAAACACACTTAAAGCATGCAGAATCGACTCAGAATAGGAAAAGGAGACGTTTAGGTCAATTTAATGCATTCTGGCGTTCGTAGATACAAGAAAACTGTTAAAATTCTTCAGGAACGTCACTTTTGAAGTGTTTTCTTGTACTTTTAAGCCAATCAGATACCCTACGGGCTCGGAAAGTGCAACGAAACCATCAAATTTTAGCTAGAAACTGTATTTTTGTCGATTTTTATTGAATTTGAACTATATTTCAAAGTTTTTTGATGGTTCTGAGCCACCAAACACACTTAAAGCATGCAGAATCGACTCAGAATAGGAAAAGGAGACGTTTAGGTCAATTTTATGCATTCTGGCGTTCGTAGATACAAGAAAACTGTTAAAATTCTTCAGAAACGTCACTTTTGAAGTGTTTTCTTGTACTTTTAAGCCAATCAGATACCCTACGGGCTCGGAAAGTGCAACGAAACCGTCAAATTTTAGCTAGAAACTGTATTTTTGTCGATTTTTATTGAATTTGAACTATATTTCAACGTTTTTTGATGGTTCTGAGCCACCAAACACACTTAAAGCATGCAGAATCGACTCAGAATACGAAAAGGAGGCGTTTAGGTCAATTTTATGCATTCTGGCGTTCGTAGATACAAGAAAACTGTTAAAATTCTTCAGAAACGTTACTTTTGAAGTGTTTTCTTGTACTTTTAAGCCAATCAGATACCCTACGGGCTCGGAAAGTGCAACGAAACCATCAAATTTTAGTTAGAAACTGTATTTTTGTCGATTTTTATTGAATTTGAACTATATTTCAACGTTTTTTGATGGTTCTGAGCCACCAAACACACTTAAAGCATGCAGAATCGACTCAGAATAGGAAAAGGAGACGTTTAGGTCAATTTTATGCATTCTGGCGTTCGTAGATACAAGAAAACTGTTAAAATTCTTCAGAAACGTCACTTTTGAAGTGTTTTCTTGTACTTTTAAGCCAATCAGATACCCTACGGGCTCGGAAAGTGCAACGAAACCATCAAATTTTAGCTAGAAACTGTATTTTTGTCGATTTTTATTGAATTTGAACTATATTTCAACGTTTTTTGATGGTTCTGAGCCACCAAACACACTTAAAGCATGCAGAATCGACTCAGAATAGGAAAAGGAGACGTTTAGGTCAATTTTATGCATTCTGGCGTTCATAGATACAAGAAAACTGTTAAAATTCTTCAGAAACGTCACTTTTGAAGTGTTTTCTTGTACTTTTAAGCCAATCAGATACCCTACGGGCTCGGAAAGAGCAACGAAACCATCAAATTTTAGCTAGAAACTGTATTTTTGTCGATTTTTATTGAATTTGAACTATATTTCAACGTTTTTTGATGGTTCTGAGCCACCAAAAACACTTAAAGCATGCAGAATCGACTCAGAATAGGAAAAGGAGACGTTTAGGTCAATTTTATGCATTCTGGCGTTCGTAGATACAAGAAAACTGTTAAAATTCTTCAGAAACGTCACTTTTGAAGTGTTTTCTTGTACTTTTAAGCCAATCAGATACCCTACGGGCTCGGAAAGTGCAACGAAACCATCAAATTTTAGCTAGAAACTGTATTTTTGTCGATTTTTATTGAATTTGAACTATATTTCAACGTTTTTTGATGGTTCTGAGCCACCAAACATACTTACAGCATGCAGAATCGACTCAGAATAGGAAAAGGAGACGTTTAGGTCAATTTTATGCATTCTGGCGTTCGTAGATACAAGAAAACTGTTAAAATTCTTCAGAAACGTTACTTTTGAAGTGTTTTCTTGTACTTTTAAGCCAATCAGATACCCTACGGGCTCGGAAAGTGCAACGAAACCATCAAATTTTAGTTAGAAACTGTATTTTTGTCGATTTTTATTGAATTTGAACTATATTTCAACGTTTTTTGATGGTTCTGAGCCACCAAACACACTTAAAGCATGCAGAATCGACTCAGAATAGGAAAAGGAGACGTTTAGGTCGATTTTATGCATTCTGGCGTTCGTAGATACAAGAAAACTGTTAAAATTCTTCAGAAACGTCACTTTTGAAGTGTTTTCTTGTACTTTTAAGCCAATCAGATACCCTACGGGCTCGGAAAGTGCAACGAAACCATCAAATTTTAGCTAGAAACTGTATTTTTGTCGATTTTTATTGAATTTGAACTATATTTCAACGTTTTTTGATGGTTCTGAGCCACCAAACACACTTAAAGCATGCAGAATCGACTCAGAATAGGAAAAGGAGACGTTTAGGTCAATTTAATGCATTCTGGCGTTCGTAGATACAAGAAAACTGTTAAAATTCTTCAGGAACGTCACTTTTGAAGTGTTTTCTTGTACTTTTAAGCCAATCAGATACCCTACGGGCTCGGAAAGTGCAACGAAACCATCAAATTTTAGCTAGAAACTGTATTTTTGTCGATTTTTATTGAATTTGAACTATATTTCAAAGTTTTTTGATGGTTCTGAGCCACCAAACACACTTAAAGCATGCAGAATCGACTCAGAATAGGAAAAGGAGACGTTTAGGTCAATTTTATGCATTCTGGCGTTCGTAGATACAAGAAAACTGTTAAAATTCTTCAGAAACGTCACTTTTGAAGTGTTTTTCTTGTACTTTTAAGCCAATCAGATACCCTACGGGCTCGGAAAGTGCAACGAAACCGTCAAATTTTAGCTAGAAACTGTATTTTTGTCGATTTTTATTGAATTTGAACTATATTTCAACGTTTTTTGATGGTTCTGAGCCACCAAACACACTTAAAGCATGCAGAATCGACTCAGAATGCGAAAAGGAGGCGTTTAGGTCAATTTTATGCATTCTGGCGTTCGTAGATACAAGAAAACTGTTAAAATTCTTCAGAAACGTTACTTTTGAAGTGTTTTCTTGTACTTTTAAGCCAATCAGATACCCTACGGGCTCGGAAAGTGCAACGAAACCATCAAATTTTAGTTAGAAACTGTATTTTTGTCGATTTTTATTGAATTTGAACTATATTTCAACGTTTTTTGATGGTTCTGAGCCACCAAACACACTTAAAGCATGCAGAATCGACTCAGAATAGGAAAAGGAGACGTTTAGGTCAATTTTATGCATTCTGGCGTTCGTAGATACAAGAAAACTGTTAAAATTCTTCAGAAACGTCACTTTTGAAGTGTTTTCTTGTACTTTTAAGCCAATCAGATACCCTACGGGCTCGGAAAGTGCAACGAAACCATCAAATTTTAGCTAGAAACTGTATTTTTGTCGATTTTTATTGAATTTGAACTATATTTCAACGTTTTTTGATGGTTCTGAGCCACCAAACACACTTAAAGCATGCAGAATCGACTCAGAATAGGAAAAGGAGACGTTTAGGTCAATTTTATGCATTCTGGCGTTCATAGATACAAGAAAACTGTTAAAATTCTTCAGAAACGTCACTTTTGAAGTGTTTTCTTGTACTTTTAAGCCAATCAGATACCCTACGGGCTCGGAAAGAGCAACGAAACCATCAAATTTTAGCTAGAAACTGTATTTTTGTCGATTTTTATTGAATTTGAACTATATTTCAACGTTTTTTGATGGTTCTGAGCCACCAAAAACACTTAAAGCATGCAGAATCGACTCAGAATAGGAAAAGGAGACGTTTAGGTCAATTTTATGCATTCTGGCGTTCGTAGATACAAGAAAACTGTTAAAATTCTTCAGAAACGTCACTTTTGAAGTGTTTTCTTGTACTTTTAAGCCAATCAGATACCCTACGGGCTCGGAAAGTGCAACGAAACCATCAAATTTTAGCTAGAAACTGTATTTTTGTCGATTTTTATTGAATTTGAACTATATTTCAACGTTTTTTGATGGTTCTGAGCCACCAAACACACTTAAAGCATGCAGAATCGACTCAGAATAGGAAAAGGAGACGTTTAGGTCAATTTTATGCATTCTGGCGTTCGTAGATACAAGAAAACTGTTAAAATTCTTCAGAAACGTCACTTTTGAAGTGTTTTCTTGTACTTTTAAGCCAATCAGATACCCTACGGGCTCGGAAAGTGCAACGAAACCATCAAATTTTAGCTAGAAACTGTATTTTTGTCGATTTTTATTGAATTTGAACTATATTTCAACGTTTTTTGATGGTTCTGAGCCACCAAACATACTTACAGCATGCAGAATCGACTCAGAATAGGAAAAGGAGACGTTTAGGTCAATTTTATGCATTCTGGCGTTCGTAGATACAAGAAAACTGTTAAAATTCTTCAGAAACGTTACTTTTGAAGTGTTTTCTTGTACTTTTAAGCCAATCAGATACCCTACGGGCTCGGAAAGTGCAACGAAACCATCAAATTTTAGTTAGAAACTGTATTTTTGTCGATTTTTATTGAATTTGAACTATATTTCAACGTTTTTTGATGGTTCTGAGCCACCAAACACACTTAAAGCATGCAGAATCGACTCAGAATAGGAAAAGGAGACGTTTAGGTCGATTTTATGCATTCTGGCGTTCGTAGATACAAGAAAACTGTTAAAATTCTTCAGAAACGTCACTTTTGAAGTGTTTTCTTGTACTTTTAAGCCAATCAGATACCCTACGGGCTCGGAAAGTGCAACGAAACCATCAAATTTTAGCTAGAAACTGTATTTTTGTCGATTTTTATTGAATTTGAACTATATTTCAACGTTTTTTGATGGTTCTGAGCCACCAAACACACTTAAAGCATGCAGAATCGACTCAGAATAGGAAAAGGAGACGTTTAGGTCAATTTTATGCATTCTGGCGTTCGTAGATACAAGAAAACTGTTAAAATTCTTCAGAAACGTCACTTTTGAAGTGTTTTCTTGTACTTTTAAGCCAATCAGATACCCTACGGGCTCGGAAAGTGCAACGAAACCATCAAATTTTAGCTAGAAACTGTATTTTTGTCGATTTTTATTGAATTTGAACTATATTTCAACGTTTTTTGATGGTTCTGAGCCACCAAACACACTTAAAGCATGCAGAATCGACTCAGAATAGGAAAAGGAGACGTTTAGGTCAATTTTATGCATTCTGGCGTTCATAGATACAAGAAAACTGTTAAAATTCTTCAGAAACGTCACTTTTGAAGTGTTTTCTTGTACTTTTAAGCCAATCAGATACCCTACGGGCTCGGAAAGAGCAACGAAACCATCAAATTTTAGCTAGAAACTGTATTTTTGTCGATTTTTATTGAATTTGAACTATATTTCAACGTTTTTTGATGGTTCTGAGCCACCAAAAACACTTAAAGCATGCAGAATCGACTCAGAATAGGAAAAGGAGACGTTTAGGTCAATTTTATGCATTCTGGCGTTCGTAGATACAAGAAAACTGTTAAAATTCTTCAGAAACGTCACTTTTGAAGTGTTTTCTTGTACTTTTAAGCCAATCAGATACCCAACGGGCTCGGAAAGTGCAACGAAACCATCAAATTTTAGCTAGAAACTGTATTTTTGTCGATTTTTATTGAATTTGAACTATATTTCAACGTTTTTTGATGGTTCTGAGCCACCAAACACACTTAAAGCATGCAGAATCGACTCAGAATAGGAAAAGGAGACGTTTAGGTCAATTTTATGCATTCTGGCGTTCGTAGATACAAGAAAACTGTTAAAATTCTTCAGAAACGTCACTTTTGAAGTGTTTTCTTGTACTTTTAAGCCAATCAGATACCCTACGGGCTCGGAAAGTGCAACGAAACCATCAAATTTTAGCTAGAAACTGTATTTTTGTCGATTTTTATTGAATTTGAACTATATTTCAACGTTTTTTGATGGTTCTGAGCCACCAAACATACTTACAGCATGCTGAATCGACTCAGAATAGGAAAAGGAGACGTTTAGGTCAATTTTATGCATTCTGGCGTTCGTAGATACAAGAAAACTGTTAAAATTCTTCAGAAACGTTACTTTTGAAGTGTTTTCTTGTACTTTTAAGCCAATCAGATACCCTACGGGCTCGGAAAGTGCAACGAAACCATCAAATTTTAGTTAGAAACTGTATTTTTGTCGATTTTTATTGAATTTGAACTATATTTCAACGTTTTTTGATGGTTCTGAGCCACCAAACACACTTAAAGCATGCAGAATCGACTCAGAATAGGAAAAGGAGACGTTTAGGTCGATTTTATGCATTCTGGCGTTCGTAGATACAAGAAAACTGTTAAAATTCTTCAGAAACGTCACTTTTGAAGTGTTTTCTTGTACTTTTAAGCCAATCAGATACCCTACGGGCTCGGAAAGTGCAACGAAACCATCAAATTTTAGCTAGAAACTGTATTTTTGTCGATTTTTATTGAATTTGAACTATATTTCAACGTTTTTTGATGGTTCTGAGCCACCAAACACACTTAAAGCATGCAGAATCGACTCAGAATAGGAAAAGGAGACGTTTAGGTCAATTTTAATGCATTCTGGCGTTCGTAGATACAAGAAAACTGTTAAAATTCTTCAGGAACGTCACTTTTGAAGTGTTTTCTTGTACTTTTAAGCCAATCAGATACCCTACGGGCTCGGAAAGTGCAACGAAACCATCAAATTTTAGCTAGAAACTGTATTTTTGTCGATTTTTATTGAATTTGAACTATATTTCAACGTTTTTTGATGGTTCTGAGCCACCAAAAACACTTAAAGCATGCAGAATCGACTCAGAATAGGAAAAGGAGACGTTTAGGTCAATTTTATGCATTCTGGCGTTCGTAGATACAAGAAAACTGTTAAAATTCTTCAGAAACGTCACTTTTGAAGTGTTTTCTTGTACTTTTAAGCCAATCAGATACCCTACGGGCTCGGAAAGTGCAACGAAACCGTCAAATTTTAGCTAGAAACTGTATTTTTGTCGATTTTTATTGAATTTGAACTATATTTCAACGTTTTTTGATGGTTCTGAGCCACCAAACACACTTAAAGCATGCAGAATCGACTCAGAATAGGAAAAGGAGACGTTTAGGTCAATTTTATGCATTCTGGCGTTCGTAGATACAAGAAAACTGTTAAAATTCTTCAGAAACGTCACTTTTGAAGTGTTTTCTTGTACTTTTAAGCCAATCAGATACCCTACGGGCTCGGAAAGTGCAACGAAACCATCAAATTTTAGCTAGAAACTGTATTTTTGTCGATTTTTATTGAATTTGAACTTATATTTCAACGTTTTTTGATGGTTCTGAGCCACCAAACACACTTAAAGCATGCAGAATCGACTCAGAATAGGAAAAGGAGACGTTTAGGTCAATTTTATGCATTCTGGCGTTCGTAGATACAAGAAAACTGTTAAAATTCTTCAGAAACGTCACTTTTGAAGTGTTTTCTTGTACTTTTAAGCCAATCAGATACCCTACGGGCTCGGAAAGTGCAACGAAACCATCAAATTTTAGCTAGAAACTGTATTTTTGTCGATTTTTATTGAATTTGAACTATATTTCAACGTTTTTTGATGGTTCTGAGCCACCAAACACACTTAAAGCATGCAGAATCGACTCAGAATAGGAAAAGGAGACGTTTAGGTCAATTTTATGCATTCTGGCGTTCGTAGATACAAGAAAACTGTTAAAATTCTTCAGAAACGTCACTTTTGAAGTGTTTTCTTGTACTTTTAAGCCAATCAGATACCCTACGGGCTCGGAAAGTGCAACGAAACCATCAAATTTTAGCTAGAAACTGTATTTTTGTCGATTTTTATTGAATTTGAACTATATTTCAACGTTTTTTGATAGTTCTGAGCCACCAAACACACTTAAAGCATGCAGAATCGACTCAGAATAGGAAAAGGAGACGTTTAGGTCAATTTTATGCATTCTGGCGTTCGTAGATACAAGAAAACTGTTAAAATTCTTCAGAAACGTCACTTTTGAAGTGTTTTCTTGTACTTTTAAGCCAATCAGATACCCTACGGGCTCGGAAAGTGCAACGAAACCATCAAATTTTAGCTAGAAACTGTATTTTTGTCGATTTTTATTGAATTTGAACTATATTTCAACGTTTTTTGATGGTTCTGAGCCACCAAACACACTTAAAGCATGCAGAATCGACTCAGAATAGGAAAAGGAGACGTTTAGGTCAATTTTATGCATTCTGGCGTTCGTAGATACAAGAAAACTGTTAAAAATCTTCAGAAACGTCACTTTTGAAGTGTTTTCTTGTACTTTTAAGCCAATCAGATACCCTACGGGCTCGGAAAGTGCAACGAAACCATCAAATTTTAGCTAGAAACTGTATTTTTGTCGATTTTTATTGAATTTGAACTATATTTCAACGTTTTGATGGTTCTGAGCCACCAAACACACTTAAAGCATGCAGAATCGACTCAGAATAGGAAAAGGAAACGTTTAGGTCAATTTTATGCATTCTGGCGTTCGTAGATACAAGAAAACTGTTAAAATTCTTCAGAAACGTCACTTTTGAAGTGTTTTCTTGTACTTTTAAGCCAATCAGATACCCAACGGGCTCGGAAAGTGCAACGAAACCATCAAATTTTAGCTAGAAACTGTATTTTTGTCGATTTTTATTGAATTTGAACTATATTTCAACGTTTTTTGATGGTTCTGAGCCACCAAACACACTTAAAGCATGCAGAATCGACTCAGAATAGGAAAAGGAGACGTTTAGGTCAATTTTATGCATTCTGGCGTTCGTAGATACAAGAAAACTGTTAAAATTCTTCAGAAACGTCACTTTTGAAGTGTTTTCTTGTACTTTTAAGCCAATCAGATACCCTACGGGCTCGGAAAGTGCAACGAAACCATCAAATTTTAGCTAGAAACTGTATTTTTGTCGATTTTTATTGAATTTGAACTATATTTCAACGTTTTTTGATGGTTCTGAGCCACCAAACACACTTAAAGCATGCAGAATCGACTCAGAATAGGAAAAGGAGACGTTTAGGTCAATTTTATGCATTCTGGCGTTCGTAGATACAAGAAAACTGTTAAAATTCTTCAGAAACGTCACTTTTGAAGTGTTTTCTTGTACTTTTAAGCCAATCAGATACCCTACGGGCTCGGAAAGTGCAACGAAACCATCAAATTTTAGCTAGAAACTGTATTTTTGTCGATTTTTATTGAATTTGAACTATATTTCAACGTTTTTTGATGGTTCTGAGCCACCAAACACACTTAAAGCATGCAGAATCGACTCAGAATAGGAAAAGGAGACGTTTAGGTCAATTTTATGCATTCTGGCGTTCGTAGATACAAGAAAACTGTTAAAATTCTTCAGAAACGTCACTTTTGAAGTGTTTTCTTGTACTTTTAAGCCAATCAGATACCCTACGGGCTCGGAAAGTGCAACGAAACCATCAAATTTTAGCTAGAAACTGTATTTTTGTCGATTTTTATTGAATTTGAACTATATTTCAACGTTTTTTGATAGTTCTGAGCCACCAAACACACTTAAAGCATGCAGAATCGACTCAGAATAGGAAAAGGAGACGTTTAGGTCAATTTTATGCATTCTGGCGTTCGTAGATACAAGAAAACTGTTAAAATTCTTCAGAAACGTCACTTTTGAAGTGTTTTCTTGTACTTTTAAGCCAATCAGATACCCTACGGGCTCGGAAAGTGCAACGAAACCATCAAATTTTAGCTAGAAACTGTATTTTTGTCGATTTTTATTGAATTTGAACTATATTTCAACGTTTTTTGATGGTTCTGAGCCACCAAACACACTTAAAGCATGCAGAATCGACTCAGAATAGGAAAAGGAGACGTTTAGGTCAATTTTATGCATTCTGGCGTTCGTAGATACAAGAAAACTGTTAAAAATCTTCAGAAACGTCACTTTTGAAGTGTTTTCTTGTACTTTTAAGCCAATCAGATACCCTACGGGCTCGGAAAGTGCAACGAAACCATCAAATTTTAGCTAGAAACTGTATTTTTGTCGATTTTTATTGAATTTGAACTATATTTCAACGTTTTTTGATGGTTCTGAGCCACCAAACACACTTAAAGCATGCAGAATCGACTCAGAATAGGAAAAGGAAACGTTTAGGTCAATTTTATGCATTCTGGCGTTCGTAGATACAAGAAAACTGTTAAAATTCTTCAGAAACGTCACTTTTGAAGTGTTTTCTTGTACTTTTAAGCCAATCAGATACCCAACGGGCTCGGAAAGTGCAACGAAACCATCAAATTTTAGCTAGAAACTGTATTTTTGTCGATTTTTATTGAATTTGAACTATATTTCAACGTTTTTTGATGGTTCTGAGCCACCAAACACACTTAAAGCATGCAGAATCGACTCAGAATAGGAAAAGGAGACGTTTAGGTCAATTTTATGCATTCTGGCGTTCGTAGATACAAGAAAACTGTTAAAATTCTTCAGAAACGTCACTTTTGAAGTGTTTTCTTGTACTTTTAAGCCAATCAGATACCCTACGGGCTCGGAAAGTGCAACGAAACCATCAAATTTTAGCTAGAAACTGTATTTTTGTCGATTTTTATTGAATTTGAACTATATTTCAACGTTTTTTGATGGTTCTGAGCCACCAAACACACTTAAAGCATGCAGAATCGACTCAGAATAGGAAAAGGAGACGTTTAGGTCAATTTTATGCATTCTGGCGTTCGTAGATACAAGAAAACTGTTAAAATTCTTCAGAAACGTCACTTTTGAAGTGTTTTCTTGTACTTTTAAGCCAATCAGATACCCTACGGGCTCGGAAAGTGCAACGAAACCATCAAATTTTAGCTAGAAACTGTATTTTTGTCGATTTTTATTGAATTTGAACTATATTTCAACGTTTTTTGATGGTTCTGAGCCACCAAACACACTTAAAGCATGCAGAATCGACTCAGAATAGGAAAAGGAGACGTTTAGGTCAATTTTATGCATTCTGGCGTTCGTAGATACAAGAAAACTGTTAAAATTCTTCAGAAACGTCACTTTTGAAGTGTTTTCTTGTACTTTTAAGCCAATCAGATACCCTACGGGCTCGGAAAGTGCAACGAAACCATCAAATTTTAGCTAGAAACTGTATTTTTGTCGATTTTTATTGAATTTGAACTATATTTCAACGTTTTTTGATGGTTCTGAGCCACCAAACATACTTACAGCATGCAGAATCGACTCAGAATAGGAAAAGGAGACGTTTAGGTCAATTTTATGCATTCTGGCGTTCGTAGATACAAGAAAACTGTTAAAATTCTTCAGAAACGTTACTTTTGAAGTGTTTTCTTGTACTTTTAAGCCAATCAGATACCCTACGGGCTCGGAAAGTGCAACGAAACCATCAAATTTTAGTTAGAAACTGTATTTTTGTCGATTTTTATTGAATTTGAACTATATTTCAACGTTTTTTGATGGTTCTGAGCCACCAAACACACTTAAAGCATGCAGAATCGACTCAGAATAGGAAAAGGAGACGTTTAGGTCGATTTTATGCATTCTGGCGTTCGTAGATACAAGAAAACTGTTAAAATTCTTCAGAAACGTCACTTTTGAAGTGTTTTCTTGTACTTTTAAGCCAATCAGATACCCTACGGCTCGGAAAGTGCAACGAAACCATCAAATTTTAGCTAGAAACTGTATTTTTGTCGATTTTTATTGAATTTGAACTATATTTCAACGTTTTTTGATGGTTCTGAGCCACCAAACACACTTAAAGCATGCAGAATCGACTCAGAATAGGAAAAGGAGACGTTTAGGTCAATTTTATGCATTCTGGCGTTCGTAGATACAAGAAAACTGTTAAAATTCTTCAGAAACGTCACTTTTGAAGTGTTTTCTTGTACTTTTAAGCCAATCAGATACCCTACGGGCTCGGAAAGTGCAACGAAACCATCAAATTTTAGCTAGAAACTGTATTTTTGTCGATTTTTATTGAATTTGAACTATATTTCAACGTTTTTTGATGGTTCTGAGCCACCAAACACACTTAAAGCATGCAGAATCGACTCAGAATAGGAAAAGGAGACGTTTAGGTCAATTTTATGCATTCTGGCGTTCATAGATACAAGAAAACTGTTAAAATTCTTCAGAAACGTCACTTTTGAAGTGTTTTCTTGTACTTTTAAGCCAATCAGATACCCTACGGGCTCGGAAAGAGCAACGAAACCATCAAATTTTAGCTAGAAACTGTATTTTTGTCGATTTTTATTGAATTTGAACTATATTTCAACGTTTTTTGATGGTTCTGAGCCACCAAAAACACTTAAAGCATGCAGAATCGACTCAGAATAGGAAAAGGAGACGTTTAGGTCAATTTTATGCATTCTGGCGTTCGTAGATACAAGAAAACTGTTAAAATTCTTCAGAAACGTCACTTTTGAAGTGTTTTCTTGTACTTTTAAGCCAATCAGATACCCAACGGGCTCGGAAAGTGCAACGAAACCATCAAATTTTAGCTAGAAACTGTATTTTTGTCGATTTTTATTGAATTTGAACTATATTTCAACGTTTTTTGATGGTTCTGAGCCACCAAACACACTTAAAGCATGCAGAATCGACTCAGAATAGGAAAAGGAGACGTTTAGGTCAATTTTATGCATTCTGGCGTTCGTAGATACAAGAAAACTGTTAAAATTCTTCAGAAACGTCACTTTTGAAGTGTTTTCTTGTACTTTTAAGCCAATCAGATACCCTACGGGCTCGGAAAGTGCAACGAAACCATCAAATTTTAGCTAGAAACTGTATTTTTGTCGATTTTTATTGAATTTGAACTATATTTCAACGTTTTTTGATGGTTCTGAGCCACCAAACATACTTACAGCATGCTGAATCGACTCAGAATAGGAAAAGGAGACGTTTAGGTCAATTTTATGCATTCTGGCGTTCGTAGATACAAGAAAACTGTTAAAATTCTTCAGAAACGTTACTTTTGAAGTGTTTTCTTGTACTTTTAAGCCAATCAGATACCCTACGGGCTCGGAAAGTGCAACGAAACCATCAAATTTTAGTTAGAAACTGTATTTTTGTCGATTTTTATTGAATTTGAACTATATTTCAACGTTTTTTGATGGTTCTGAGCCACCAAACACACTTAAAGCATGCAGAATCGACTCAGAATAGGAAAAGGAGACGTTTAGGTCGATTTTATGCATTCTGGCGTTCGTAGATACAAGAAAACTGTTAAAATTCTTCAGAAACGTCACTTTTGAAGTGTTTTCTTGTACTTTTAAGCCAATCAGATACCCTACGGGCTCGGAAAGTGCAACGAAACCATCAAATTTTAGCTAGAAACTGTATTTTTGTCGATTTTTATTGAATTTGAACTATATTTCAACGTTTTTTGATGGTTCTGAGCCACCAAACACACTTAAAGCATGCAGAATCGACTCAGAATAGGAAAAGGAGACGTTTAGGTCAATTTAATGCATTCTGGCGTTCGTAGATACAAGAAAACTGTTAAAATTCTTCAGGAACGTCACTTTTGAAGTGTTTTCTTGTACTTTTAAGCCAATCAGATACCCTACGGGCTCGGAAAGTGCAACGAAACCATCAAATTTTAGCTAGAAACTGTATTTTTTGTCGATTTTTATTGAATTTGAACTATATTTCAACGTTTTTTGATGGTTCTGAGCCACCAAAAACACTTAAAGCATGCAGAATCGAC
>NW_026973089.1:0-75160 GCF_036711695.1 Zophobas morio | reverse complement strand
ACGTGAAAATATAGTTCAAATTCAATAAAAATCAACAAAAATACAGTTTCTAGCTAAAAATTTGATGGTTTCGTTGCACTTTCCGAGCCCGTAGGGTATCTGATTGGCTTAAAAGTACAAGAAAACACTTCAAAAGTGACGTTTCTGAAGAATTTTAACAGTTTTCTTGTATCTACGAACGCCAGAATGCATAAAATTGACCTAAACGTCTCCTTTTCCTATTCTGAGTCGATTCTGCATGCTTTAAGTGTGTTTGGTGGCTCAGAACCATCAAAAAACGTTGAAATATAGTTCAAATTCAATAAAAATCGACAAAAATACAGTTTCTAGCTAAAATTTGATGGTTTCGTTGCACTTTCCGAGCCCGTAGGGTATCTGATTGGCTTAAAAGTACAAGAAAACACTTCAAAAGTGACGTTTCTGAAGAATTTTAACAGTTTTCTTGTATCTACGAACGCCAGAATGCATAAAATTGACCTAAACGTCTCCTTTTCCTATTCTGAGTCGATTCTGCATGCTTTAAGTGTGTTTGGTGGCTCAGAACCATCAAAAAACGTTGAAATATAGTTCAAATTCAATAAAAATCGACAAAAATACAGTTTCTAGCTAAAATTTGATGGTTTCGTTGCACTTTCCGAGCCCGTAGGGTATCTGATTGGCTTAAAAGTACAAGAAAACACTTCAAAAGTGACGTTTCTGAAGAATTTTAACAGTTTTCTTGTATCTACGAACGCCAGAATGCATAAAATTGACCTAAACGTCTCCTTTTCCTATTCTGAGTCGATTCTGCATGCTTTAAGTGTGTTTGGTGGCTCAGAACCATCAAAAAACGTTGAAATATAGTTCAAATTCAATAAAAATCGACAAAAATACAGTTTCTAGCTAAAATTTGATGGTTTCGTTGCACTTTCCGAGCCCGTAGGGTATCTGATTGGCTTAAAAGTACAAGAAAACACTTCAAAAGTGACGTTTCTGAAGAATTTTAACAGTTTTCTTGTATCTACGAACGCCAGAATGCATAAAATTGACCTAAACGTCTCCTTTTCCTATTCTGAGTCGATTCTGCATGCTTTAAGTGTGTTTGGTGGCTCAGAACCATCAAAAAACGTTGAAATATAGTTCAAATTCAATAAAAATCGACAAAAATACAGTTTCTAGCTAAAATTTGATGGTTTCGTTGCACTTTCCGAGCCCGTAGGGTATCTGATTGGCTTAAAAGTACAAGAAAACACTTCAAAAGTGACGTTTCTGAAGAATTTTAACAGTTTTCTTGTATCTACGAACGCCAGAATGCATAAAATTGACCTAAACGTCTCCTTTTCCTATTCTGAGTCGATTCTGCATGCTTTAAGTGTGTTTGGTGGCTCAGAACCATCAAAAAACGTTGAAATATAGTTCAAATTCAATAAAAATCGACAAAAATACAGTTTCTAGCTAAAATTTGATGGTTTCGTTGCACTTTCCGAGCCCGTAGGGTATCTGATTGGCTTAAAAGTACAAGAAAACACTTCAAAAGTGACGTTTCTGAAGAATTTTAACAGTTTTCTTGTATCTACGAACGCCAGAATGCATAAAATTGACCTAAACGTCTCCTTTTCCTATTCTGAGTCGATTCTGCATGCTTTAAGTGTGTTTGGTGGCTCAGAACCATCAAAAAACGTGGAAATATAGTTCAAATTCAATAAAAATCGACAAAAATACAGTTTCTAGCTAAAATTTGATGGTTTCGTTGCACTTTCCGAGCCCGTAGGGTATCTGATTGGCTTAAAAGTACAAGAAAACACTTCAAAAGTGACGTTTCTGAAGAATTTTAACAGTTTTCTTGTATCTACGAACGCCAGAATGCATAAAATTGACCTAAACGTCTCCTTTTCCTATTCTGAGTCGATTCTGCATGCTTTAAGTGTGTTTGGTGGCTCAGAACCATCAAAAAACGTTGAAATATAGTTCAAATTCAATAAAAATCGACAAAAATACAGTTTCTAGCTAAAATTTGATGGTTTCGTTGCACTTTCCGAGCCCGTAGGGTATCTGATTGGCTTAAAAGTACAAGAAAACACTTCAAAAGTGACGTTTCTGAAGAATTTTAACAGTTTTCTTGTATCTACGAACGCCAGAATGCATAAAATTGACCTAAACGTCTCCTTTTCCTATTCTGAGTCGATTCTGCATGCTTTAAGTGTGTTTGGTGGCTCAGAACCATCAAAAAACGTTGAAATATAGTTCAAATTCAATAAAAATCGACAAAAATACAGTTTCTAGCTAAAATTTGATGGTTTCGTTGCACTTTCCGAGCCCGTAGGGTATCTGATTGGCTTAAAAGTACAAGAAAACACTTCAAAAGTGACGTTTCTGAAGAATTTTAACAGTTTTCTTGTATCTACGAACGCCAGAATGCATAAAATTGACCTAAACGTCTCCTTTTCCTATTCTGAGTCGATTCTGCATGCTTTAAGTGTGTTTGGTGGCTCAGAACCATCAAAAAACGTTGAAATATAGTTCAAATTCAATAAAAATCGACAAAAATACAGTTTCTAGCTAAAATTTGATGGTTTCGTTGCACTTTCCGAGCCCGTAGGGTATCTGATTGGCTTAAAAGTACAAGAAAACACTTCAAAAGTGACGTTTCTGAAGAATTTTAACAGTTTTCTTGTATCTACGAACGCCAGAATGCATAAAATTGACCTAAACGTCTCCTTTTCCTATTCTGAGTCGATTCTGCATGCTTTAAGTGTGTTTGGTGGCTCAGAACCATCAAAAAACGTTGAAATATAGTTCAAATTCAATAAAAATCGACAAAAATACAGTTTCTAGCTAAAATTTGATGGTTTCGTTGCACTTTCCGAGCCCGTAGGGTATCTGATTGGCTTAAAAGTACAAGAAAACACTTCAAAAGTGACGTTTCTGAAGAATTTTAACAGTTTTCTTGTATCTACGAACGCCAGAATGCATAAAATTGACCTAAACGTCTCCTTTTCCTATTCTGAGTCGATTCTGCATGCTTTAAGTGTGTTTGGTGGCTCAGAACCATCAAAAAACGTTGAAATATAGTTCAAATTCAATAAAAATCGACAAAAATACAGTTTCTAGCTAAAATTTGATGGTTTCGTTGCACTTTCCGAGCCCGTAGGGTATCTGATTGGCTTAAAAGTACAAGAAAACACTTCAAAAGTGACGTTTCTGAAGAATTTTAACAGTTTTCTTGTATCTACGAACGCCAGAATGCATAAAATTGACCTAAACGTCTCCTTTTCCTATTCTGAGTCGATTCTGCATGCTTTAAGTGTGTTTGGTGGCTCAGAACCATCAAAAAACGTTGAAATATAGTTCAAATTCAATAAAAATCGACAAAAATACAGTTTCTAGCTAAAATTTGATGGTTTCGTTGCACTTTCCGAGCCCGTAGGGTATCTGATTGGCTTAAAAGTACAAGAAAACACTTCAAAAGTGACGTTTCTGAAGAATTTTAACAGTTTTCTTGTATCTACGAACGCCAGAATGCATAAAATTGACCTAAACGTCTCCTTTTCCTATTCTGAGTCGATTCTGCATGCTTTAAGTGTGTTTGGTGGCTCAGAACCATCAAAAAACGTTGAAATATAGTTCAAATTCAATAAAAATCGACAAAAATACAGTTTCTAGCTAAAATTTGATGGTTTCGTTGCACTTTCCGAGCCCGTAGGGTATCTGATTGGCTTAAAAGTACAAGAAAACACTTCAAAAGTGACGTTTCTGAAGAATTTTAACAGTTTTCTTGTATCTACGAACGCCAGAATGCATAAAATTGACCTAAACGTCTCCTTTTCCTATTCTGAGTCGATTCTGCATGCTTTAAGTGTGTTTGGTGGCTCAGAACCATCAAAAAACGTTGAAATATAGTTCAAATTCAATAAAAATCGACAAAAATACAGTTTCTAGCTAAAATTTGATGGTTTCGTTGCACTTTCCGAGCCCGTAGGGTATCTGATTGGCTTAAAAGTACAAGAAAACACTTCAAAAGTGACGTTTCTGAAGAATTTTAACAGTTTTCTTGTATCTACGAACGCCAGAATGCATAAAATTGACCTAAACGTCTCCTTTTCCTATTCTGAGTCGATTCTGCATGCTTTAAGTGTGTTTGGTGGCTCAGAACCATCAAAAAACGTTGAAATATAGTTCAAATTCAATAAAAATCGACAAAAATACAGTTTCTAGCTAAAATTTGATGGTTTCGTTGCACTTTCCGAGCCCGTAGGGTATCTGATTGGCTTAAAAGTACAAGAAAACACTTCAAAAGTGACGTTTCTGAAGAATTTTAACAGTTTTCTTGTATCTACGAACGCCAGAATGCATAAAATTGACCTAAACGTCTCCTTTTCCTATTCTGAGTCGATTCTGCATGCTTTAAGTGTGTTTGGTGGCTCAGAACCATCAAAAAACGTTGAAATATAGTTCAAATTCAATAAAAATCGACAAAAATACAGTTTCTAGCTAAAATTTGATGGTTTCGTTGCACTTTCCGAGCCCGTAGGGTATCTGATTGGCTTAAAAGTACAAGAAAACACTTCAAAAGTGACGTTTCTGAAGAATTTTAACAGTTTTCTTGTATCTACGAACGCCAGAATGCATAAAATTGACCTAAACGTCTCCTTTTCCTATTCTGAGTCGATTCTGCATGCTTTAAGTGTGTTTGGTGGCTCAGAACCATCAAAAAACGTTGAAATATAGTTCAAATTCAATAAAAATCGACAAAAATACAGTTTCTAGCTAAAATTTGATGGTTTCGTTGCACTTTCCGAGCCCGTAGGGTATCTGATTGGCTTAAAAGTACAAGAAAACACTTCAAAAGTGACGTTTCTGAAGAATTTTAACAGTTTTCTTGTATCTACGAACGCCAGAATGCATAAAATTGACCTAAACGTCTCCTTTTCCTATTCTGAGTCGATTCTGCATGCTTTAAGTGTGTTTGGTGGCTCAGAACCATCAAAAAACGTTGAAATATAGTTCAAATTCAATAAAAATCGACAAAAATACAGTTTCTAGCTAAAATTTGATGGTTTCGTTGCACTTTCCGAGCCCGTAGGGTATCTGATTGGCTTAAAAGTACAAGAAAACACTTCAAAAGTGACGTTTCTGAAGAATTTTAACAGTTTTCTTGTATCTACGAACGCCAGAATGCATAAAATTGACCTAAACGTCTCCTTTTCCTATTCTGAGTCGATTCTGCATGCTTTAAGTGTGTTTGGTGGCTCAGAACCATCAAAAAACGTTGAAATATAGTTCAAATTCAATAAAAATCGACAAAAATACAGTTTCTAGCTAAAATTTGATGGTTTCGTTGCACTTTCCGAGCCCGTAGGGTATCTGATTGGCTTAAAAGTACAAGAAAACACTTCAAAAGTGACGTTTCTGAAGAATTTTAACAGTTTTCTTGTATCTACGAACGCCAGAATGCATAAAATTGACCTAAACGTCTCCTTTTCCTATTCTGAGTCGATTCTGCATGCTTTAAGTGTGTTTGGTGGCTCAGAACCATCAAAAAACGTTGAAATATAGTTCAAATTCAATAAAAATCGACAAAAATACAGTTTCTAGCTAAAATTTGATGGTTTCGTTGCACTTTCCGAGCCCGTAGGGTATCTGATTGGCTTAAAAGTACAAGAAAACACTTCAAAAGTGACGTTTCTGAAGAATTTTAACAGTTTTCTTGTATCTACGAACGCCAGAATGCATAAAATTGACCTAAACGTCTCCTTTTCCTATTCTGAGTCGATTCTGCATGCTTTAAGTGTGTTTGGTGGCTCAGAACCATCAAAAAACGTTGAAATATAGTTCAAATTCAATAAAAATCGACAAAAATACAGTTTCTAGCTAAAATTTGATGGTTTCGTTGCACTTTCCGAGCCCGTAGGGTATCTGATTGGCTTAAAAGTACAAGAAAACACTTCAAAAGTGACGTTTCTGAAGAATTTTAACAGTTTTCTTGTATCTACGAACGCCAGAATGCATAAAATTGACCTAAACGTCTCCTTTTCCTATTCTGAGTCGATTCTGCATGCTTTAAGTGTGTTTGGTGGCTCAGAACCATCAAAAAACGTTGAAATATAGTTCAAATTCAATAAAAATCGACAAAAATACAGTTTCTAGCTAAAATTTGATGGTTTCGTTGCACTTTCCGAGCCCGTAGGGTATCTGATTGGCTTAAAAGTACAAGAAAACACTTCAAAAGTGACGTTTCTGAAGAATTTTAACAGTTTTCTTGTATCTACGAACGCCAGAATGCATAAAATTGACCTAAACGTCTCCTTTTCCTATTCTGAGTCGATTCTGCATGCTTTAAGTGTGTTTGGTGGCTCAGAACCATCAAAAAACGTTGAAATATAGTTCAAATTCAATAAAAATCGACAAAAATACAGTTTCTAGCTAAAATTTGATGGTTTCGTTGCACTTTCCGAGCCCGTAGGGTATCTGATTGGCTTAAAAGTACAAGAAAACACTTCAAAAGTGACGTTTCTGAAGAATTTTAACAGTTTTCTTGTATCTACGAACGCCAGAATGCATAAAATTGACCTAAACGTCTCCTTTTCCTATTCTGAGTCGATTCTGCATGCTTTAAGTGTGTTTGGTGGCTCAGAACCATCAAAAAACGTTGAAATATAGTTCAAATTCAATAAAAATCGACAAAAATACAGTTTCTAGCTAAAATTTGATGGTTTCGTTGCACTTTCCGAGCCCGTAGGGTATCTGATTGGCTTAAAAGTACAAGAAAACACTTCAAAAGTGACGTTTCTGAAGAATTTTAACAGTTTTCTTGTATCTACGAACGCCAGAATGCATAAAATTGACCTAAACGTCTCCTTTTCCTATTCTGAGTCGATTCTGCATGCTTTAAGTGTGTTTGGTGGCTCAGAACCATCAAAAAACGTTGAAATATAGTTCAAATTCAATAAAAATCGACAAAAATACAGTTTCTAGCTAAAATTTGATGGTTTCGTTGCACTTTCCGAGCCCGTAGGGTATCTGATTGGCTTAAAAGTACAAGAAAACACTTCAAAAGTGACGTTTCTGAAGAATTTTAACAGTTTTCTTGTATCTACGAACGCCAGAATGCATAAAATTGACCTAAACGTCTCCTTTTCCTATTCTGAGTCGATTCTGCATGCTTTAAGTGTGTTTGGTGGCTCAGAACCATCAAAAAACGTTGAAATATAGTTCAAATTCAATAAAAATCGACAAAAATACAGTTTCTAGCTAAAATTTGATGGTTTCGTTGCACTTTCCGAGCCCGTAGGGTATCTGATTGGCTTAAAAGTACAAGAAAACACTTCAAAAGTGACGTTTCTGAAGAATTTTAACAGTTTTCTTGTATCTACGAACGCCAGAATGCATAAAATTGACCTAAACGTCTCCTTTTCCTATTCTGAGTCGATTCTGCATGCTTTAAGTGTGTTTGGTGGCTCAGAACCATCAAAAAACGTTGAAATATAGTTCAAATTCAATAAAAATCGACAAAAATACAGTTTCTAGCTAAAATTTGATGGTTTCGTTGCACTTTCCGAGCCCGTAGGGTATCTGATTGGCTTAAAAGTACAAGAAAACACTTCAAAAGTGACGTTTCTGAAGAATTTTAACAGTTTTCTTGTATCTACGAACGCCAGAATGCATAAAATTGACCTAAACGTCTCCTTTTCCTATTCTGAGTCGATTCTGCATGCTTTAAGTGTGTTTGGTGGCTCAGAACCATCAAAAAACGTTGAAATATAGTTCAAATTCAATAAAAATCGACAAAAATACAGTTTCTAGCTAAAATTTGATGGTTTCGTTGCACTTTCCGAGCCCGTAGGGTATCTGATTGGCTTAAAAGTACAAGAAAACACTTCAAAAGTGACGTTTCTGAAGAATTTTAACAGTTTTCTTGTATCTACGAACGCCAGAATGCATAAAATTGACCTAAACGTCTCCTTTTCCTATTCTGAGTCGATTCTGCATGCTTTAAGTGTGTTTGGTGGCTCAGAACCATCAAAAAACGTTGAAATATAGTTCAAATTCAATAAAAATCGACAAAAATACAGTTTCTAGCTAAAATTTGATGGTTTCGTTGCACTTTCCGAGCCCGTAGGGTATCTGATTGGCTTAAAAGTACAAGAAAACACTTCAAAAGTGACGTTTCTGAAGAATTTTAACAGTTTTCTTGTATCTACGAACGCCAGAATGCATAAAATTGACCTAAACGTCTCCTTTTCCTATTCTGAGTCGATTCTGCATGCTTTAAGTGTGTTTGGTGGCTCAGAACCATCAAAAAACGTTGAAATATAGTTCAAATTCAATAAAAATCGACAAAAATACAGTTTCTAGCTAAAATTTGATGGTTTCGTTGCACTTTCCGAGCCCGTAGGGTATCTGATTGGCTTAAAAGTACAAGAAAACACTTCAAAAGTGACGTTTCTGAAGAATTTTAACAGTTTTCTTGTATCTACGAACGCCAGAATACATAAAATTGACCTAAACGTCTCCTTTTCCTATTCTGAGTCGATTCTGCATGCTTTAAGTGTGTTTGGTGGCTCAGAACCATCAAAAAACGTTGAAATATAGTTCAAATTCAATAAAAATCGACAAAAATACAGTTTCTAGCTAAAATTTGATGGTTTCGTTGCACTTTCCGAGCCCGTAGGGTATCTGATTGGCTTAAAAGTACAAGAAAACACTTCAAAAGTGACGTTTCTGAAGAATTTTAACAGTTTTCTTGTATCTACGAACGCCAGAATGCATAAAATTGACCTAAACGTCTCCTTTTCCTATTCTGAGTCGATTCTGCATGCTTTAAGTGTGTTTGGTGGCTCAGAACCATCAAAAAACGTTGAAATATAGTTCAAATTCAATAAAAATCGACAAAAATACAGTTTCTAGCTAAAATTTGATGGTTTCGTTGCACTTTCCGAGCCCGTAGGGTATCTGATTGGCTTAAAAGTACAAGAAAACACTTCAAAAGTGACGTTTCTGAAGAATTTTAACAGTTTTCTTGTATCTACGAACGCCAGAATGCATAAAATTGACCTAAACGTCTCCTTTTCTTATTCTGAGTCGATTCTGCATGCTTTAAGTGTGGTTGGTGGCTCAGAACCATCAAAAAACGTTGAAATATAGTTCAAATTCAATAAAAATCGACAAAAATACAGTTTCTAGCTAAAATTTGATGGTTTCGTTGCACTTTCCGAGCCCGTAGGGTATCTGATTGGCTTAAAAGTACAAGAAAACACTTCAAAAGTGACGTTTCTGAAGAATTTTAACAGTTTTCTTGTATCTACGAACGCCAGAATGCATAAAATTGACCTAAACGTCTCCTTTTCCTATTCTGAGTCGATTCTGCATGCTTTAAGTGTGTTTGGTGGCTCAGAACCATCAAAAAACGTTGAAATATAGTTCAAATTCAATAAAAATCGACAAAAATACAGTTTCTAGCTAAAATTTGATGGTTTCGTTGCACTTTCCGAGCCCGTAGGGTATCTGATTGGCTTAAAAGTACAAGAAAACACTTCAAAAGTGACGTTTCTGAAGAATTTTAACAGTTTTCTTGTATCTACGAACGCCAGAATGCATAAAATTGACCTAAACGTCTCCTTTTCCTATTCTGAGTCGATTCTGCATGCTTTAAGTGTGTTTGGTGGCTCAGAACCATCAAAAAACTTTGAAATATAGTTCAAATTCAATAAAAATCGACAAAAATACAGTTTCTAGCTAAAATTTGATGGTTTCGTTGCACTTTCCGAGCCCGTAGGGTATCTGATTGGCTTAAAAGTACAAGAAAACACTTCAAAAGTGACGTTTCTGAAGAATTTTAACAGTTTTCTTGTATCTACGAACGCCAGAATGCATAAAATTGACCTAAACGTCTCCTTTTCCTATTCTGAGTCGATTCTGCATGCTTTAAGTGTGTTTGGTGGCTCAGAACAATCAAAAAACGTTGAAATATAGTTCAAATTCAATAAAAATCGACAAAAATACAGTTTCTAGCTAAAATTTGATGGTTTCGTTGCACTTTCCGAGCCCGTAGGGTATCTGATTGGCTTAAAAGTACAAGAAAACACTTCAAAAGTGACGTTTCTGAAGAATTTTAACAGTTTTCTTGTATCTACGAACGCCAGAATGCATAAAATTGACCTAAACGTCTCCTTTTCCTATTCTGAGTCGATTCTGCATGCTTTAAGTGTGTTTGGTGGCTCAGAACCATCAAAAAACGTTGAAATATAGTTCAAATTCAATAAAAATCGACAAAAATACAGTTTCTAGCTAAAATTTGATGGTTTCGTTGCACTTTCCGAGCCCGTAGGGTATCTGATTGGCTTAAAAGTACAAGAAAACACTTCAAAAGTGACGTTTCTGAAGAATTTTAACAGTTTTCTTGTATCTACGAACGCCAGAATGCATAAAATTGACCTAAACGTCTCCTTTTCCTATTCTGAGTCGATTCTGCATGCTTTAAGTGTGTTTGGTGGCTCAGAACCATCAAAAAACGTTGAAATATAGTTCAAATTCAATAAAAATCGACAAAAATACAGTTTCTAGCTAAAATTTGATGGTTTCGTTGCACTTTCCGAGCCCGTAGGGTATCTGATTGGCTTAAAAGTATAAGAAAACACTTCAAAAGTGACGTTTCTGAAGAATTTTAACAGTTTTCTTGTATCTACGAACGCCAGAATGCATAAAATTGACCTAAACGTCTCCTTTTCCTATTCTGAGTCGATTCTGCATGCTTTAAGTGTGTTTGGTGGCTCAGAACCATCAAAAAACGTTGAAATATAGTTCAAATTCAATAAAAATCGACAAAATACAGTTTCTAGCTAAAATTTGATGGTTTCGTTGCACTTTCCGAGCCCGTAGGGTATCTGATTGGCTTAAAAGTACAAGAAAACACTTCAAAAGTGACGTTTCTGAAGAATTTTAACAGTTTTCTTGTATCTACGAACGCCAGAATGCATAAAATTGACCTAAACGTCTCCTTTTCCTATTCTGAGTCGATTCTGCATGCTTTAAGTGTGTTTGGTGGCTCAGAACCATCAAAAAACGTTGAAATATAGTTCAAATTCAATAAAAATCGACAAAAATACAGTTTCTAGCTAAAATTTGATGGTTTCGTTGCACTTTCCGAGCCCGTAGGGTATCTGATTGGCTTAAAAGTACAAGAAAACACTTCAAAAGTGACGTTTCTGAAGAATTTTAACAGTTTTCTTGTATCTACGAACGCCAGAATGCATAAATTTGACCTAAACGTCTCCTTTTCCTATTCTGAGTCGATTCTGCATGCTTTAAGTGTGTTTGGTGGCTCAGAACCATCAAAAAACGTTGAAATATAGTTCAAATTCAATAAAATTCGACAAAAATACAGTTTCTAGCTAAAATTTGATGGTTTCGTTGCACTTTCCGAGCCTGTAGGGTATCTGATTGGCTTAAAAGTACAAGAAAACACTTCAAAAGTGACGTTTCTGAAGAATTTTAACAGTTTTCTTGTATCTACGAACGCCAGAATGCATAAAATTGACCTAAACGTCTCCTTTTCCTATTCTGAGTCGATTCTGCATGCTTTAAGTGTGTTTGGTGGCTCAGAACCATCAAAAAACGTTGAAATATAGTTCAAATTCAATAAAAATCGACAAAAATACAGTTTCTAGCTAAAATTTGATGGTTTCGTTGCACTTTCCGAGCCCGTAGGGTATCTGATTGGCTTAAAAGTACAAGAAAACACTTCAAAAGTTACGTTTCTGAAGAATTTTAACAGTTTTCTTGTATCTACGAACGCCAGAATGCATAAAATTGACCTAAACATCTCCTTTTCCTATTCTGAGTCGATTCTGCATGCTTTAAGTGTGTTTGGTGGCTCAGAACCATCAAAAAACGTTGAAATATAGTTCAAATTCAATAAAAATCGACAAAAATACAGTTTCTAGCTAAAATTTGATGGTTTCGTTGCACTTTCCGAGCCCGTAGGGTATCTGATTGGCTTAAAAGTACAAGAAAACACTTCAAAAGTGACGTTTCTGAAGAATTTTAACAGTTTTCTTGTATCTACGAACGCCAGAAAGCATAAAATTGACCTAAACGTCTCCTTTTCCTATTCTGAGTCGATTCTGCATGCTTTAAGTGTGTTTGGTGGCTCAGAACCATCAAAAAACGTTGAAATATAGTTCAAATTCAATAAAAATCGACAAAAATACAGTTTCTAGCTAAAATTTGATGGTTTCGTTGCACTTTCCGAGCCCGTAGGGTATCTGATTGGCTTAAAAGTACAAGAAAACACTTCAAAAGTGACGTTTCTGAAGAATTTTAACAGTTTTCTTGTATCTACGAACGCCAGAATGCATAAAATTGACCTAAACGTCTCCTTTTCCTATTCTGAGTCGATTCTGCATGCTTTAAGTGTGTTTGGTGGCTCAGAACCATCAAAAAACGTTGAAATATAGTTCAAATTCAATAAAAATCGACAAAAATACAGTTTCTAGCTAAAATTTGATGGTTTCGTTGCACTTTCCGAGCCCGTAGGGTATCTGATTGGCTTAAAAGTACAAGAAAACACTTCAAAAGTGACGTTTCTGAAGAATTTTAACAGTTTTCTTGTATCTACGAACGCCAGAATGCATAAAATTGACCTAAACGTCTCCTTTTCCTATTCTGAGTCGATTCTGCATGCTTTAAGTGTGTTTGGTGGCTCAGAACCATCAAAAAACGTTGAAATATAGTTCAAATTCAATAAAAATCGACAAAAATACAGTTTCTAGCTAAAATTTGATGGTTTCGTTGCACTTTCCGAGCCCGTAGGGTATCTGATTGGCTTAAAAGTACAAGAAAACACTTCAAAAGTGACGTTTCTGAAGAATTTTAACAGTTTTCTTGTATCTACGAACGCCAGAATGCATAAAATTGACCTAAACGTCTCCTTTTCCTATTCTGAGTCGATTCTGCATGCTTTAAGTGTGTTTGGTGGCTCAGAACCATCAAAAAACATTGAAATATAGTTCAAATTCAATAAAAATCGACAAAAATACAGTTTCTAGCTAAAATTTGATGGTTTCGTTGCACTTTCCGAGCCCGTAGGGTATCTGATTGGCTTAAAAGTACAAGAAAACACTTCAAAAGTGACGTTTCTGAAGAATTTTAACAGTTTTCTTGTATGTAGGAACGCCAGAATGCATAAAATTGACCTAAACATCTCCTTTTCCTATTCTGAGTCGATTCTGCATGCTTTAAGTGTGTTTGGTGGCTCAGAACCATCAAAAAACGTTGAAATATAGTTCAAATTCAATAAAAATCGACAAAAATACAGTTTCTAGCTAAAATTTGATGGTTTCGTTGCACTTTCCGAGCCCGTAGGGTATCTGATTGGCTTAAAAGTATAAGAAAACACTTCAAAAGTGACGTTTCTGAAGAATTTTAACAGTTTTCTTGTATCTACGAACGCCAGAATGCATAAAATTGACCTAAACGTCTCCTTTTCCTATTCTGAGTCGATTCTGCATGCTTTAAGTGTGTTTGGTGGCTCAGAACCATCAAAAAACGTTGAAATATAGTTCAAATTCAATAAAAATCGACAAAAATACAGTTTCTAGCTAAAATTTGATGGTTTCGTTGCACTTTCCGAGCCCGTAGGGTATCTGATTGGCTTAAAAGTACAAGAAAACACTTCAAAAGTGACGTTTCTGAAGAATTTTAACAGTTTTCTTGTATCTACGAACGCCAGAATGCATAAAATTGACCTAAACGTCTCCTTTTCCTATTCTGAGTCGATTCTGCATGCTTTAAGTGTGTTTGGTGGCTCAGAACCATCAAAAAACGTTGAAATATAGTTCAAATTCAATAAAAATCGACAAAAATACAGTTTCTAGCTAAAATTTGATGGTTTCGTTGCACTTTCCGAGCCCGTAGGGTATCTGATTGGCTTAAAAGTACAAGAAAACACTTCAAAAGTGACGTTTCTGAAGAATTTTAACAGTTTTCTTGTATCTACGAACGCCAGAATGCATAAAATTGACCTAAACGTCTCCTTTTCCTATTCTGAGTCGATTCTGCATGCTTTAAGTGTGTTTGGTGGCTCAGAACCATCAAAAAACGTTGAAATATAGTTCAAATTCAATAAAAATCGACAAAAATACAGTTTCTAGCTAAAATTTGATGGTTTCGTTGCACTTTCCGAGCCCGTAGGGTATCTGATTGGCTTAAAAGTACAAGAAAACACTTCAAAAGTGACGTTTCTGAAGAATTTTAACAGTTTTCTTGTATCTACGAACGCCAGAATGCATAAAATTGACCTAAACATCTCCTTTTCCTATTCTGAGTCGATTCTGCATGCTTTAAGTGTGTTTGGTGGCTCAGAACCATCAAAAAACGTTGAAATATAGTTCAAATTCAATAAAAATCGACAAAAATACAGTTTCTAGCTAAAATTTGATGGTTTCGTTGCACTTTCCGAGCCCGTAGGGTATCTGATTGGCTTAAAAGTATAAGAAAACACTTCAAAAGTGACGTAAAATTTGATGGTTTCGTTGCACTTTCCGAGCCCGTAGGGTATCTGATTGGCTTAAAAGTATAAGAAAACACTTCAAAAGT
Source organism: Zophobas morio (assembly GCF_036711695.1). Classification (NCBI taxonomy): domain Eukaryota; kingdom Metazoa; phylum Arthropoda; class Insecta; order Coleoptera; family Tenebrionidae; genus Zophobas; species Zophobas morio. The sequence goes on along the minus strand of NW_026973089.1, from coordinate 60,586 downwards.
GACGTTTCTGAAGAATTTTAACAGTTTTCTTGTATCTACGAACGCCAGAATGCATAAAATTGACCTAAACGTCCCCTTTTCCTATTCTGAGTCGATTCTGCATGCTTTAAGTGTGTTTGGTGGCTCAGAACCATCAAAAAACGTTGAAATATAGTTCAAATTCAATAAAAATCGACAAAAATACAGTTTCTAGCTAAAATTTGATGGTTTCGTTGCACTTTCCGAGCCCGTAGGGTATCTGATTGGCTTAAAAGTACAAGAAAACACTTCAAAAGTGACGTTTCTGAAGAATTTTAACAGTTTTCTTGTATCTACGAACGCCAGAATGCATAAAATTGACCTAAACGTCTCCTTTTCCTATTCTGAGTCGATTCTGCATGCTTTAAGTGTGTTTGGTGGCTCAGAACCATCAAAAAACGTTGAAATATAGTTCAAATTCAATAAAAATCGACAAAAATACAGTTTCTAGCTAAAATTTGATGGTTTCGTTGCACTTTCCGAGCCCGTAGGGTATCTGATTGGCTTAAAAGTACAAGAAAACACTTCAAAAGTGACGTTTCTGAAGAATTTTAACAGTTTTCTTGTATCTACGAACGCCAGAATGCATAAAATTGACCTAAACGTCTCCTTTTCCTATTCTGAGTCGATTCTGCATGCTTTAAGTGTGTTTGGTGGCTCAGAACCATCAAAAAACGTTGAAATATAGTTCAAATTCAATAAAAATCGACAAAAATACAGTTTCTAGCTAAGATTTGATGGTTTCGTTGCACTTTCCGAGCCCGTAGGGTATCTGATTGGCTTAAAAGTACAAGAAAACACTTCAAAAGTGACGTTTCTGAAGAATTTTAACAGTTTTCTTGTATCTACGAACGCCAGAATGCATAAAATTGACCTAAACGTCTCCTTTTCCTATTCTGAGTCGATTCTGCATGCTTTAAGTGTGTTTGGTGGCTCAGAACCATCAAAAAACGTTGAAATATAGTTCAAATTCAATAAAAATCGACAAAAATACAGTTTCTAGCTAAAATTTGATGGTTTCGTTGCACTTTCCGAGCCCGTAGGGTATCTGATTGGCTTAAAAGTACAAGAAAACACTTCAAAAGTGACGTTTCTGAAGAATTTTAACAGTTTTCTTGTATCTACGAACGCCAGAATGCATAAAATTGACCTAAACGTCTCCTTTTCCTATTCTGAGTCGATTCTGCATGCTTTAAGTGTGTTTGGTGGCTCAGAACCATCAAAAAACGTTGAAATATAGTTCAAATTCAATAAAAATCGACAAAAATACAGTTTCTAGCTAAAATTTGATGGTTTCGTTGCACTTTCCGAGCCCGTAGGGTATCTGATTGGCTTAAAAGTACAAGAAAACACTTCAAAAGTGACGTTTCTGAAGAATTTTAACAGTTTTCTTGTATCTACGAACGCCAGAATGCATAAAATTGACCTAAACGTCTCCTTTTCCTATTCTGAGTCGATTCTGCATGCTTTAAGTGTGTTTGGTGGCTCAGAACCATCAAAAAACGTTGAAATATAGTTCAAATTCAATAAAAATCGACAAAAATACAGTTTCTAGCTAAAATTTGATGGTTTCGTTGCACTTTCCGAGCCCGTAGGGTATCTGATTGGCTTAAAAGTACAAGAAAACACTTCAAAAGTGACGTTTCTGAAGAATTTTAACAGTTTTCTTGTATCTACGAACGCCAGAATGCATAAAATTGACCTAAACGTCTCCTTTTCCTATTCTGAGTCGATTCTGCATGCTTTAAGTGTGTTTGGTGGCTCAGAACCATCAAAAAACGTTGAAATATAGTTCAAATTCAATAAAAATCGACAAAAATACAGTTTCTAGCTAAAATTTGATGGTTTCGTTGCACTTTCCGAGCCCGTAGGGTATCTGATTGGCTTAAAAGTACAAGAAAACACTTCAAAAGTGACGTTTCTGAAGAATTTTAACAGTTTTCTTGTATCTACGAACGCCAGAATGCATAAAATTGACCTAAACATCTCCTTTTCCTATTCTGAGTCGATTCTGCATGCTTTAAGTGTGTTTGGTGGCTCAGAACCATCAAAAAACGTTGAAATATAGTTCAAATTCAATAAAAATCGACAAAAATACAGTTTCTAGCTAAAATTTGATGGTTTCGTTGCACTTTCCGAGCCCGTAGGGTATCTGATTGGCTTAAAAGTATAAGAAAACACTTCAAAAGTGACGTAAAATTTGATGGTTTCGTTGCACTTTCCGAGCCCGTAGGGTATCTGATTGGCTTAAAAGTATAAGAAAACACTTCAAAAGTGACGTTTCTGAAGAATTTTAACAGTTTTCTTGTATCTACGAACGCCAGAATGCATAAAATTGACCTAAACGTCCCCTTTTCCTATTCTGAGTCGATTCTGCATGCTTTAAGTGTGTTTGGTGGCTCAGAACCATCAAAAAACGTTGAAATATAGTTCAAATTCAATAAAAATCGACAAAAATACAGTTTCTAGCTAAAATTTGATGGTTTCGTTGCACTTTCCGAGCCCGTAGGGTATCTGATTGGCTTAAAAGTACAAGAAAACACTTCAAAAGTGACGTTTCTGAAGAATTTTAACAGTTTTCTTGTATCTACGAACGCCAGAATGCATAAAATTGACCTAAACGTCTCCTTTTCCTATTCTGAGTCGATTCTGCATGCTTTAAGTGTGTTTGGTGGCTCAGAACCATCAAAAAACGTTGAAATATAGTTCAAATTCAATAAAAATCGACAAAAATACAGTTTCTAGCTAAAATTTGATGGTTTCGTTGCACTTTCCGAGCCCGTAGGGTATCTGATTGGCTTAAAAGTACAAGAAAACACTTCAAAAGTGACGTTTCTGAAGAATTTTAACAGTTTTCTTGTATCTACGAACGCCAGAATGCATAAAATTGACCTAAACGTCTCCTTTTCCTATTCTGAGTCGATTCTGCATGCTTTAAGTGTGTTTGGTGGCTCAGAACCATCAAAAAACGTTGAAATATAGTTCAAATTCAATAAAAATCGACAAAAATACAGTTTCTAGCTAAGATTTGATGGTTTCGTTGCACTTTCCGAGCCCGTAGGGTATCTGATTGGCTTAAAAGTACAAGAAAACACTTCAAAAGTGACGTTTCTGAAGAATTTTAACAGTTTTCTTGTATCTACGAACGCCAGAATGCATAAAATTGACCTAAACGTCTCCTTTTCCTATTCTGAGTCGATTCTGCATGCTTTAAGTGTGTTTGGTGGCTCAGAACCATCAAAAAACGTTGAAATATAGTTCAAATTCAATAAAAATCGACAAAAATACAGTTTCTAGCTAAAATTTGATGGTTTCGTTGCACTTTCCGAGCCCGTAGGGTATCTGATTGGCTTAAAAGTACAAGAAAACACTTCAAAAGTGACGTTTCTGAAGAATTTTAACAGTTTTCTTGTATCTACGAACGCCAGAATGCATAAAATTGACCTAAACGTCTCCTTTTCCTATTCTGAGTCGATTCTGCATGCTTTAAGTGTGTTTGGTGGCTCAGAACCATCAAAAAACGTTGAAATATAGTTCAAATTCAATAAAAATCGACAAAAATACAGTTTCTAGCTAAAATTTGATGGTTTCGTTGCACTTTCCGAGCCCGTAGGGTATCTGATTGGCTTAAAAGTACAAGAAAACACTTCAAAAGTGACGTTTCTGAAGAATTTTAACAGTTTTCTTGTATCTACGAACGCCAGAATGCATAAAATTGACCTAAACGTCTCCTTTTCCTATTCTGAGTCGATTCTGCATGCTTTAAGTGTGTTTGGTGGCTCAGAACCATCAAAAAACGTTGAAATATAGTTCAAATTCAATAAAAATCGACAAAAATACAGTTTCTAGCTAAAATTTGATGGTTTCGTTGCACTTTCCGAGCCCGTAGGGTATCTGATTGGCTTAAAAGTACAAGAAAACACTTCAAAAGTGACGTTTCTGAAGAATTTTAACAGTTTCCTTGTATCTACGAACGCCAGAATGCATAAAATTGACCTAAACGAATCCTTTTCCTATACTGAGTCGATTCTGCATGCTTTAAGTGTGTTTGGTGGCTCAGAACCATCAAAAAACGTTGAAATATAGTTCAAATTCAATAAAAATCGACAAAAATACAGTTTCTAGCTAAAATTTGATGGTTTCGTTGCACTTTCCGAGCCCGTAGGGTATCTGATTGGCTTAAAAGTACAAGAAAACACTTCAAAAGTGACGTTTCTGAAGAATTTTAACAGTTTTCTTGTATCTACGAACGCCAGAATGCATAAAATTGACCTAAACGTCTCCTTTTCCTATTCTGAGTCGACTCTGCATGCTTTAAGTGTGTTTGGTGGCTCAGAACCATCAAAAAACGTTGAAATATAGTTCAAATTCAATAAAAATCGACAAAAATACAGTTTCTAGCTAAAATTTGATGGTTTCGTTGCACTTTCCGAGCCCGTAGGGTATCTGATTGGCTTAAAAGTACAAGAAAACACTTCAAAAGTGACGTTTCTGAAGAATTTTAACAGTTTTCTTGTATCTACGAACGCCAGAATGCATAAAATTGACCTAAACGTCTCCTTTTCCTATTCTGAGTCAGTCGATTCTGCATGCTTTAAGTGTGTTTGGTGGCTCAGAACCATCAAAAAACGTTGAAATATAGTTCAAATTCAATAAAAATCGACAAAAATACAGTTTCTAGCTAAAATTTGATGGTTTCGTTGCACTTTCCGAGCCCGTAGGGTATCTGATTGGCTTAAAAGTACAAGAAAACACTTCAAAAGTGACGTTTCTGAAGAATTTTAACAGTTTTCTTGTATCTACGAACGCCAGAATGCATAAAATTGACCTAAACGTCTCCTTTTCCTATTCTGAGTCGATTCTGCATGCTTTAAGTGTGTTTGGTGGCTCAGAACCATCAAAAAACGTTGAAATATAGTTCAAATTCAATAAAAATCGACAAAAATACAGTTTCTAGCTAAAATTTGATGGTTTCGTTGCACTTTCCGAGCCCGTAGGGTATCTGATTGGCTTAAAAGTACAAGAAAACACTTCAAAAGTGACGTTTCTGAAGAATTTTAACAGTTTTCTTGTATCTACGAACGCCAGAATGCATAAAATTGACCTAAACGTCTCCTTTTCCTATTCTGAGTCGATTCTGCATGCTTTAAGTGTGTTTGGTGGCTCAGAACCATCAAAAAACGTTGAAATATAGTTCAAATTCAATAAAAATCGACAAAAATACAGTTTCTAGCTAAAATTTGATGGTTTCGTTGCACTTTCCGAGCCCGTAGGGTATCTGATTGGCTTAAAAGTACAAGAAAACACTTCAAAAGTGACGTTTCTGAAGAATTTTAACAGTTTTCTTGTATCTACGAACGCCAGAATGCATAAAATTGACCTAAACGTCTCCTTTTCCTTTTCTGAGTCGATTCTGCATGCTTTAAGTGTGTTCGGTGGCTCAGAACCATCAAAAAACGTTGAAAAATAGTGCAAATTCAACAAAAATCGACAAAAATACAGTTTCTAGCTAAAATTTGATGGTTTCGTTGCACTTTCCGAGCCCGTAGGGTATCTGATTGGCTTAAAAGTACAAGAAAACACTTCAAAAGTGACGTTTCTGAAGAATTTTAACAGTTTTCTTGTATCTACGAACGCCAGAATGCATAAAATTGACCTAAACGTCTCCTTTTCCTATTCTGAGTCGATTCTGCATGCTTTAAGTGTGTTTGGTGGCTCAGAACCATCAAAAAACGTTGAAATATAGTTCAAATTCAATAAAAATCGACAAAAATACAGTTTCTAGCTAAAATTTGATGGTTTCGTTGCACTTTCCGAGCCCATTGGGTATCTGATTGGCTTAAAAGTACAAGAAAACACTTCAAAAGTGACGTTTCTGAAGAATTTTAACAGTTTTCTTGTATCAACGAACGCCAGAATGCATAAAATTGACCTAAACGTCTCCTTTTCCTATTCTGAGTCGATTCTGCATGCTTTAATTGTGTTTGGTGGCTCAGAACCATCAAAAAACGTTGAAATATAGTTCAAATTCAATAAAAATCGACAAAAATACAGTTTCTAGCTAAAATTTGATGGTTTCGTTGCACTTTCCGAGCCCGTAGGGTATCTGATTGGCTTAAAAGTACAAGAAAACACTTCAAAAGTGACGTTTCTGAAGAATTTTAACAGTTTTCTTGTATCTACGAACGCCAGAATGCATAAAATTGACCTAAACGTCTCCTTTTCCTATTCTGAGTCGATTCTGCATGCTTTAAGTGTGTTTGGTGGCTCAGAACCATCAAAAAACGTTGAAACATAGTTCAAATTCAATAAAAATCGACAAAAATACAGTTTCTAGCTAAAATTTGATGGTTTCGTTGCACTTTCCGAGCCCGTAGGGTATCTGATTGGCTTAAAAGTACAAGAAAACACTTCAAAAGTGACGTTTCTGAAGAATTTTAACAGTTTTCTTGTATCTACGAACGCCAGAATGCATAAAATTGACCTAAACGTCTCCTTTTCCTATTCTGAGTCGATTCTGCATGCTTTAAGTGTGTTTGGTGGCTCAGAACCATCAAAAAACGTTGAAATATAGTTCAAATTCAATAAAAATCGACAAAAATACAGTTTCTAGCTAAAATTTGATGGTTTCGTTGCACTTTCCGAGCCCGTAGGGTATCTGATTGGCTTAAAAGTACAAGAAAACACTTCAAAAGTGACGTTTCTGAAGAATTTTAACAGTTTTCTTGTATCTACGAACGCCAGAATGCATAAAATTGACCTAAACGTCTCCTTTTCCTATTCTGAGTCGATTCTGCATGCTTTAAGTGTGTTTGGTGGCTCAGAACCATCAAAAAACGTTGAAATATAGTTCAAATTCAATAATAATCGACAAAAATACAGTTTCTAGCTAAAATTTGATGGTTTCGTTGCACTTTCCGAGCCCGTAGGGTATCTGATTGGCTTAAAAGTACAAGAAAACACTTCAAAAGTGACGTTTCTGAAGAATTTTAACAGTTTTCTTGTATCTACGAACGCCAGAATGCATAAAATTGACCTAAACGTCTCCTTTTCCTATTCTGAGTCGATTCTGCATGCTTTAAGTGTGTTTGGTGGCTCAGAACCATCAAAAAACGTTGAAATATAGTTCAAATTCAATAAAAATCGACAAAAATACAGTTTCTAGCTAAAATTTGATGGTTTCGTTGCACTTTCCGAGCCCGAAGGGTATCTGATTGGCTTAAAAGTACAAGAAAACACTTCAAAAGTGACGTTTCTGAAGAATTTTAACAGTTTTCTTGTATCTACGAACGCCAGAATGCATAAAATTGACCTAAACGTCTCCTTTTCCTATTCTGAGTCGATTCTGCATGCTTTAAGTGTGTTTGGTGGCTCAGAACCATCAAAAAACGTTGAAATATAGTTCAAATTCAATAAAAATCGACAAAAATACAGTTTCTAGCTAAAATTTGATGGTTTCGTTGCACTTTCCGAGCCCGTAGGGTATCTGATTGGCTTAAAAGTACAAGAAAACACTTCAAAAGTGACGTTTCTGAAGAATTTTAACAGTTTTCTTGTATCTACGAACGCCAGAATGCATAAAATTGACCTAAACGTCTCCTTTTCCTATTCTGAGTCGATTCTGCATGCTTTAAGTGTGTTTGGTGGCTCAGAACCATCAAAAAACGTTGAAATATAGTTCAAATTCAATAAAAATCGACAAAAATACAGTTTCTAGCTAAAATTTGATGGTTTCGTTGCACTTTCCGAGCCCGTAGGGTATCTGATTGGCTTAAAAGTACAAGAAAACACTTCAAAAGTGACGTTTCTGAAGAATTTTAACAGTTTTCTTGTATCTACGAACGCCAGAATGCATAAAATTGACCTAAACGTCTCCTTTTCCTATTCTGAGTCGATTCTGCATGCTTTAAGTGTGTTTGGTGGCTCAGAACCATCAAAAAACGTTGAAATATAGTTCAAATTCAATAAAAATCGACAAAAATACAGTTTCTAGCTAAAATTTGATGGTTTCGTTGCACTTTCCGAGCCCGTAGGGTATCTGATTGGCTTAAAAGTACAAGAAAACACTTCAAAAGTGACGTTTCTGAAGAATTTTAACAGTTTTCTTGTATCTACGAACGCCAGAATGCATAAAATTGACCTAAACGTCTCCTTTTCCTATTCTGAGTCGATTCTGCATGCTTTAAGTGTGTCTGGTGGCTCAGAACCTTCAAAAAACGTTGAAATATAGTTCAAATTCAATAAAAATCGACAAAAATACAGTTTCTAGCTAAAATTTGATGGTTTCGTTACACTTTCCGAGCCCGTAGGGTATCTGATTGGCTTAAAAGTACAAGAAAACACTTCAAAAGTGACGTTTCTGAAGAATTTTAACAGTTTTCTTGTATCTACGAACGCCAGAATGCATAAAATTGACCTAAACGTCTCCTTTTCCAATTCTGAGTCGATTCTGCATGCTTTAAGTGTGTTTGGTGGCTCAGAACCATCAAAAAACGTTGAAATATAGTTCAAATTCAATAAAAATCGACAAAAATACAGTTTCTAGCTAAAATTTGATGGTTTCGTTGCACATTCCGAGCCCGTAGGGTATCTGATTGGCTTAAAAGTACAAGAAAACACTTCAAAAGTGACGTTTCTGAAGAATTTTAACAGTTTTCTTGTATCTACGAACGTCAGAATGCATAAAATTGACCTAAACGTCTCCTTTTCCTATTCTGAGTCGATTCTGCATGCTTTAAGTGTGTTTGGTGGCTCAGAACCATCAAAAAACGTTGAAATATAGTTCAAATTCAATAAAAATCGACAAAAATACAGTTTCTAACTAAAATTTGATGGTTTCGTTGCACTTTCCGAGCCCGTAGGGTATCTGATTGGCTTAAAAGTACAAGAAAACACTTCAAAAGTGACGTTTCTGAAGAATTTTAACAGTTTTCTTGTATCTACGAACGCCAGAATGCATAAAATTGACCTAAACGTCTCCTTTTCCTATTCTGAGTCGATTCTGCATGCTTTAAGTGTGTTTGGTGGCTCAGAACCATCAAAAAACGTTGAAATATAGTTCAAATTCAATAAAAATCGACAAAAATACAGTTTCTAGCTAAAATTTGATGGTTTCGTTGCACTTTCCGAGCCCGTAGGTTATCTGATTGGCTTAAAAGTACAAGAAAACACTTCAAAAGTGACGTTTCTGAAGAATTTTAACAGTTTTCTTGTATCTACGAACGCCAGAATGCATAAAATTGACCTAAACGTCTCCTTTTCCTATTCTGAGTCGATTCTGCATGCTTTAAGTGTGTTTGGTGGCTCAGAACCATCAAAAAACGTTGAAATATAGTTCAAATTCAATAAAAATCGACAAAAATACAGTTTCTAGCTAAAATTTGATGGTTTCGTTGCACTTTCCGAGCCCGTAGGGTATCTGATTGGCTTGAAAGTACAAGAAAACACTTCAAAAGTGACGTTCCTGAAGAATTTTAACAGTTTTCTTGTATCTACGAACGCCAGAATGCATAAAATTGACCTAAACGTCTCCTTTTCCTATTCTGAGTCGATTCTGCATGCTTTAAGTGTGTTTGGTGGCTCAGAACCATCAAAAAACGTTGAAATATAGTTCAAATTCAATAAAAATCGACAAAAATACAGTTTCTAGCTAAAATTTGATGGTTTCGTTGCACTTTCCGAGCCCGTTGGGTATCTGATTGGCTTAAAAGTACAAGAAAACACTTCAAAAGTGACGTTTCTGAAGAATTTTAACAGTTTTCTTGTATCTACGAACGCCAGAATGCATAAAATTGACCTAAACGTCTCCTTTTCCTATTCTGAGTCGATTCTGCATGCTTTAAGTGTGTTTGGTGGCTCAGAACCATCAAAAAACGTTGAAATATAGTTCAAATTCAATAAAAATCGACAAAAATACAGTTTCTAGCTAAAATTTGATGGTTTCGTTGCACTTTCCGAGCCCGTAGGGTATCTGATTGGCTTAAAAGTACAAGAAAACACTTCAAAAGTGACGTTTCTGAAGAATTTTAACAGTTTTCTTGTATCTACGAACGCCAGAATGCATAAAATTGACCTAAACTTCTCCTTTTCCTATTCTGAGTCGATTCTGCATGCTTTAAGTGTGTTTGGTGGCTCAGAACCATCAAAAAACGTTGAAATATAGTTCAAATTCAATAAAAATCGACAAAAATACAGTTTCTAGCTAAAATTTGATGGTTTCGTTGCACTTTCCGAGCCCGTAGGTTATCTGATTGGCTTAAAAGTACAAGAAAACACTTCAAAAGTGACGTTTCTGAAGAATTTTAACAGTTTTCTTGTATCTACGAACGCCAGAATGCATAAAATTGACCTAAACGTCTCCTTTTCCTATTCTGAGTCGATTCTGCATGCTTTAAGTGTGTTTGGTGGCTCAGAACCATCAAAAAACGTTGAAATATAGTTCAAATTCAATAAAAATCGACAAAAATACAGTTTCTAGCTAAAATTTGATGGTTTCGTTGCACTTTCCGAGCCCGTAGGGTATCTGATTGGCTTAAAAGTACAAGAAAACACTTCAAAAGTGACGTTTCTGAAGAATTTTAACAGTTTTCTTGTATCTACGAACGCCAGAATGCATAAAATTGACCTAAACGTCTCCTTTTCCTATTCTGAGTCGATTCTGCATGCTTTAAGTGTGTTTGGTGGCTCAGAACCATCAAAAAACGTTGAAAAATAGTTCAAATTCACTAAAAATCGACAAAAATACAGTTTCTAGCTAAAATTTGATGGTTTCGTTGCACTTTCCGAGCCCGTAGGGTATCTGATTGGCTTAAAAGTACAAGAAAACACTTCAAAAGTGACGTTTCTGAAGAATTTTAACAGTTTTCTTGTATCTACGAACGCCAGAATGCATAAAATTGACCTAAACGTCTCCTTTTCCTATTCTGAGTCGATTCTGCATGCTTTAAGTGTGTTTGGTGGCTCAGAACCATCAAAAAACGTTGAAATATAGTTCAAATTCAATAAAAATCGACAAAAATACAGTTTCTAGCTAAAATTTGATGGTTTCGTTGCACTTTCCGAGCCCGTAGGGTATCTGATTGGCTTAAAAGGACAAGAAAACACTTCAAAAGTGACGTTTCTGAAGAATTTTAACAGTTTTCTTGTATCTACGAACGCCAGAATGCATAAAATTGACCTAAACGTCTCCTTTTCCTATTCTGAGTCGATTCTGCATGCTTTAAGTGTGTTTGGTGGCTCAGAACCATCAAAAAACGTTGAAATATAGTTCAAATTCAATAAAAATCGACAAAAATACAGTTTCTAGCTAAAATTTGATGGTTTCGTTGCACTTTCCGAGCACGTAGGGTATCTGATTGGCTTAAAAGTACAAGAAAACACTTCAAAAGTGACGTTTCTGAAGAATTTTAACAGTTTTCTTGTATCTACGAACGCCAGAATGCATAAAATTGACCTAAACGTCTCCTTTTCCTATTCTGAGTCGATTCTGCATGCTTTAAGTGTGTTTGGTGGCTCAGAACCATCAAAAAACGTTGAAATATAGTTCAAATTCAATAAAAATCGACAAAAATACAGTTTCTAGCTAAAATTTGATGGTTTCGTTGCACTTTCCGAGCCCGTAGGGTATCTGATTGGCTTAAAAGTACAAGAAAACACTTCAAAAGTGACGTTTCTGAAGAATTTTAACAGTTTTCTTGTATCTACGAACGCCAGAATGCATAAAATTGACCTAAACGTCTCCTTTTCCTATTCTGAGTCGATTCTGCATGCTTTAAGTGTGTTTGGTGGCTCAGAACCATCAAAAAACGTTGAAAAATAGTTCAAATTCAATAAAAATCGACAAAAATACAGTTTCTAGCTAAAATTTGATGGTTTCGTTGCACTTTCCGAGCCCGTAGGGTATCTGATTGGCTTAAAAGTACAAGAAAACACTTCAAAAGTGACGTTTCTGAAGAATTTTAACAGTTTTCTTGTATCAACGAACGCCAGAATGCATAAAATTGACCTAAACGTCTCCTTTTCCTATTCTGAGTCGATTCTGCATGCTTTAAGTGTGTTTGGTGGCTCAGAACCATCAAAAAACGTTGAAATATAGTTCAAATTCAATAAAAATCGACAAAAATACAGTTTCTAGCTAAAATTTGATGGTTTCGTTGCACTTTCCGAGCCCGTAGGGTATCTGATTGGCTTAAAGTACAAGAAAACACTTCAAAAGTGACGTTTCTGAAGAATTTTAACAGTTTTCTTGTATCTACGAACGCCAGAATGCATAAAATTGACCTAAACGTCTCCTTTTCCTATTCTGAGTCGATTCTGCATGCTTTAAGTGTGTTTGGTGGCTCAGAACCATCAAAAAACGTTGAAATATAGTTCAAATTCAATAAAAATCGACAAAAATACAGTTTCTAGCTAAAATTTGATGGTTTCGTTGCACTTTCCGAGCCCGTAGGGTATCTGATTGGCTTAAAAGTACAAGAAAACACTTCAAAAGTGACGTTTCTGAAGAATTTTAACAGTTTTCTTGTATCTACGAACGCCAGAATGCATAAAATTGACCTAAACGTCTCCTTTTCCTATTCTGAGTCGATTCTGCATGCTTTAAGTGTGTTTGGTGGCTCAGAACCATCAAAAAACGTTGAAATATAGTTCAAATTCAATAAAAATCGACAAAAATACAGTTTCTAGCTAAAATTTGATGGTTTCGTTGCACTTTCCGAGCCCGTAGGGTATCTGATTGGCTTAAAAGTACAAGAAAACACTTCAAAAGTGACGTTTCTGAAGAATTTTAACAGTTTTCTTGTATCTACGAACGCCAGAATGCATAAAATTGACCTAAACGTCTCCTTTTCCTATTCTGAGTCGATTCTGCATGCTTTAAGTGTGTTTGGTGGCTCAGAACCATCAAAAAACGTTGAAATATAGTTCAAATTCAATAAAAATCGACAAAAATACAGTTTCTAGCTAAAATTTGATGGTTTCGTTGCACTTTCCGAGCCCGTAGGGTATCTGATTGGCTTAAAAGTACAAGAAAACACTTCAAAAGTGACGTTTCTGAAGAATTTTAACAGTTTTCTTGTATCTACGAACGCCAGAATGCATAAAATTGACCTAAACGTCTCCTTTTCCTATTCTGAGTCGATTCTGCATGCTTTAAGTGTGTTTGGTGGCTCAGAACCATCAAAAAACGTTGAAATATAGTTCAAATTCAATAAAAATCGACAAAAATACAGTTTCTAGCTAAAATTTGATGGTTTCGTTGCACTTTCCGAGCCCGTAGGGTATCTGATTGGCTTAAAAGTACAAGAAAACACTTCAAAAGTGACGTTTCTGAAGAATTTTAACAGTTTTCTTGTATCTACGAACGCCAGAATGCCTAAAATTGACCTAAACGTCTCCTTTTCCTATTCTGAGTCGATTCTGCATGCTTTAAGTATGTTTGGTGGCTCAGAACCATCAAAAAACGTTGAAATATAGTTCAAATTCAATAAAAATCGACAAAAATACAGTTTCTAGCTAAAATTTGATGGTTTCGTTGCACTTTCCGAGCCCGTAGGGTATCTGATTGGCTTAAAAGTACAAGAAAACACTTCAAAAGTGACGTTTCTGAAGAATTTTAACAGTTTTCTTGTATCTACGAACGCCAGAATGCATAAAATTGACCTAAACGTCTCCTTTTCCTATTCTGAGTCGATTCTGCATGCTTTAAGTGTGTTTGGTGGCTCAGAACCATCAAAAAACGTTGAAAAATAGTTCAAATTCAATAAAAATCGACAAAAATACAGTTTCTAGCTAAAATTTGATGGTTTCGTTGCACTTTCCGAGCCCGTAGGGTATCTGATTGGCTTAAAAGTACAAGAAAACACTTCAAAAGTGACGTTTCTGAAGAATTTTAACAGTTTTCTTGTATCAACGAACGCCAGAATGCATAAAATTGACCTAAACGTCTCCTTTTCCTATTCTGAGTCGATTCTGCATGCTTTAAGTGTGTTTGGTGGCTCAGAACCATCAAAAAACGTTGAAATATAGTTCAAATTCAATAAAAATCGACAAAAATACAGTTTCTAGCTAAAATTTGATGGTTTCGTTGCACTTTCCGAGCCCGTAGGGTATCTGATTGGCTTAAAGTACAAGAAAACACTTCAAAAGTGACGTTTCTGAAGAATTTTAACAGTTTTCTTGTATCTACGAACGCCAGAATGCATAAAATTGACCTAAACGTCTCCTTTTCCTATTCTGAGTCGATTCTGCATGCTTTAAGTGTGTTTGGTGGCTCAGAACCATCAAAAAACGTTGAAATATAGTTCAAATTCAATAAAAATCGACAAAAATACAGTTTCTAGCTAAAATTTGATGGTTTCGTTGCACTTTCCGAGCCCGTAGGGTATCTGATTGGCTTAAAAGTACAAGAAAACACTTCAAAAGTGACGTTTCTGAAGAATTTTAACAGTTTTCTTGTATCTACGAACGCCAGAATGCATAAAATTGACCTAAACGTCTCCTTTTCCTATTCTGAGTCGATTCTGCATGCTTTAAGTGTGTTTGGTGGCTCAGAACCATCAAAAAACGTTGAAATATAGTTCAAATTCAATAAAAATCGACAAAAATACAGTTTCTAGCTAAAATTTGATGGTTTCGTTGCACTTTCCGAGCCCGTAGGGTATCTGATTGGCTTAAAAGTACAAGAAAACACTTCAAAAGTGACGTTTCTGAAGAATTTTAACAGTTTTCTTGTATCTACGAACGCCAGAATGCATAAAATTGACCTAAACGTCTCCTTTTCCTATTCTGAGTCGATTCTGCATGCTTTAAGTGTGTTTGGTGGCTCAGAACCATCAAAAAACGTTGAAATATAGTTCAAATTCAATAAAAATCGACAAAAATACAGTTTCTAGCTAAAATTTGATGGTTTCGTTGCACTTTCCGAGCCCGTAGGGTATCTGATTGGCTTAAAAGTACAAGAAAACACTTCAAAAGTGACGTTTCTGAAGAATTTTAACAGTTTTCTTGTATCTACGAACGCCAGAATGCATAAAATTGACCTAAACGTCTCCTTTTCCTATTCTGAGTCGATTCTGCATGCTTTAAGTGTGTTTGGTGGCTCAGAACCATCAAAAAACGTTGAAATATAGTTCAAATTCAATAAAAATCGACAAAAATACAGTTTCTAGCTAAAATTTGATGGTTTCGTTGCACTTTCCGAGCCCGTAGGGTATCTGATTGGCTTAAAAGTACAAGAAAACACTTCAAAAGTGACGTTTCTGAAGAATTTTAACAGTTTTCTTGTATCTACGAACGCCAGAATGCATAAAATTGACCTAAACGTCTCCTTTTCCTATTCTGAGTCGATTCTGCATGCTTTAAGTGTGTTTGGTGGCTCAGAACCATCAAAAAACGTTGAAATATAGTTCAAATTCAATAAAAATCGACAAAAATACAGTTTCTAGCTAAAATTTGATGGTTTCGTTGCACTTTCCGAGCCCGTAGGGTATCTGATTGGCTTAAAAGTACAAGAAAACACTTCAAAAGTGACGTTTCTGAAGAATTTTAACAGTTTTCTTGTATCTACGAACGCCAGAATGCATAAAATTGACCTAAACGTCTCCTTTTCCTATTCTGAGTCGATTCTGCATGCTTTAAGTGTGTTTGGTGGCTCAGAACCATCAAAAAACGTTGAAATATAGTTCAAATTCAATAAAAATCGACAAAAATACAGTTTCTAGCTAAAATTTGATGGTTTCGTTGCACTTTCCGAGCCCGTAGGGTATCTGATTGGCTTAAAAGTACAAGAAAACACTTCAAAAGTGACGTTTCTGAAGAATTTTAACAGTTTTCTTGTATCTACGAACGCCAGAATGCATAAAATTGACCTAAACGTCTCCTTTTCCTATTCTGAGTCGATTCTGCATGCTTTAAGTGTGTTTGGTGGCTCAGAACCATCAAAAAACGTTGAAATATAGTTCAAATTCAATAAAAATCGACAAAAATACAGTTTCTAGCTAAAATTTGATGGTTTCGTTGCACTTTCCGAGCCCGTTGGGTATCTGATCGGCTTAAAAGTACAAGAAAACACTTCAAAAGTGACGTTTCTGAAGAATTTTAACAGTTTTCTTGTATCTACGAACGCCAGAATGCATAAAATTGACCTAAACGTCTCCTTTTCCTATTCTGAATCGATTCTGCATGCTTTAAGTGTGTTTGGTGGCTCAGAACCATCAAAAAACGTTGAAATATAGTTCAAATTCAATAAAAATCGACAAAAATACAGTTTCTAGCTAAAATTTGATGGTTTCGTTGCACTTTCCGAGCCCGTAGGGTATCTGATTGGCTTAAAAGTACAAGAAAACACTTCAAAAGTGACGTTTCTGAAGAATTTTAACAGTTTTCTTGTATCTACGAACGCCAGAATGCATAAAATTGACCTAAACGTCTCCTTTTCCTGTTCTGAGTCGATTCTGCATGCTTTAAGTGTGTTTGGTGGCTCAGAACCATCAAAAAACGTTGAAATATAGTTCAAATTCAATAAAAATCGACAAAAATACAGTTTCTAGCTAAAATTTGATGGTTTCGTTGCACTTTCCGAGCCCGTAGGGTATCTGATTGGCTTAAAAGTACAAGAAAACACTTCAAAAGTGACGTTTCTGAAGAATTTTAACAGTTTTCTTGTATCTACGAACGCCAGAATGCATAAAATTGACCTAAACGTCTCCTTTTCCTGTTCTGAGTCGATTCTGCATGCTTTAAGTGTGTTTGGTGGCTCAGAACCATCAAAAAACGTTGAAATATAGTTCAAATTCAATAAAAATCGACAAAAATACAGTTTCTAGCTAAAATTTGATGGTTTCGTTGCACTTTCCGAGCCCGTTGGGTATCTGATTGGCTTAAAAGTACAAGAAAACACTTCAAAAGTGAGGTTTCTGAAGAATTTTAACAGTTTTCTTGTATCTACGAACGCCAGAATGCATAAAATTGACCTAAACGTCTCCTTTTCCTATTCTGAGTCGATTCTGCATGCTTTAAGTGTGTTTGGTGGCTCAGAACCATCAAAAAACGTTGAAATATAGTTCAAATTCAATAAAAATCGACAAAAATACAGTTTCTAGCTAAAATTTGATGGTTTCGTTACACTTTCCGAGCCCGTAGGGTATCTGATTGGCTTAAAAGTACAAGAAAACACTTCAAAAGTGACGTTTCTGAAGAATTTTAACAGTTTTCTTGTATCTACGAACGCCAGAATGCATAAAATTGACCTAAACGTCTCCTTTTCCTATTCTGAGTCGATTCTGCATGCTTTAAGTGTGTTTGGTGGCTCAGAACCATCAAAAAACTTTGAAATATAGTTCAAATTCAATAAAAATCGACAAAAATACAGTTTCTAGCTAAAATTTGATGGTTTCGTTGCACTTTCCGAGCCCGTAGGGTATCTGATTGGCTTAAAAGTACAAGAAAACACTTCAAAAGTGACGTTTCTGAAGAATTTTAACAGTTTTCTTGTATCTACGAACGCCAGAATGCATAAAATTGACCTAAACGTCTCCTTTTCCTATTCTGAGTCGATTCTGCATGCTTTAAGTGTGTTTGGTGGCTCAGAACCATCAAAAAACGTTGAAATATAGTTCAAATTCAATAAAAATCGACAAAAATACAGTTTCTAGCTAAAATTTGATGGTTTCGTTGCACTTTCCGAGCCCGTAGGGTATCTGATTGGCTTAAAAGTACAAGAAAACACTTCAAAAGTGACGTTTCTGAAGAATTTTAACAGTTTTCTTGTATCTACGAACGCCAGAATGCATAAAATTGACCTAAACGTCTCCTTTTCCAATTCTGAGTCGATTCTGCATGCTTTAAGTGTGTTTGGTGGCTCAGAACCATCAAAAAACGTTGAAATATAGTTCAAATTCAATAAAAATCGACAAAAATACAGTTTCTAGCTAAAATTTGATGGTTTCGTTGCACTTTCCGAGCCCGTAGGGTATCTGATTGGCTTAAAAGTACAAGAAAACACTTCAAAAGTGACGTTTCTGAAGAATTTTAACAGTTTTCTTGTATCTACGAACGCCAGAATGCATAAAATTGACCTAAACGTCTCCTTTTCCTATTCTGAGTCGATTCTGCATGCTTTAAGTGTGTTTGGTGGCTCAGAACCATCAAAAAACGTTGAAATATAGTTCAAATTCAATAAAAATCGACAAAAATACAGTTTCTAGCTAAAATTTGATGGTTTCGTTGCACTTTCCGAGCCCGTAGGGTATCTGATTGGCATAAAAGTACAAGAAAACACTTCAAAAGTGACGTTTCTGAAGAATTTTAACAGTTTTCTTGTATCTACGAACGCCAGAATGCATAAAATTGACCTAAACGTCTCCTTTTCCTATTCTGAGTCGATTCTGCATGCTTTAAGTGTGTTTGGTGGCTCAGAACCATCAAAAAACGTTGAAATATAGTTCAAATTCAATAAAAATCGACAAAAATACAGTTTCCAGCTAAAATTTGATGGTTTCGTTGCACTTTCCGAGCACGTTGGGTATCTGATTGGCTTAAAAGTACAAGAAAACACTTCAAAAGTGACGTTTCTGAAGAATTTTAACAGTTTTCTTGTATCTACGAACGCCAGAATGCATAAAATTGACCTAAACGTCTCCTTTTCCTATTCTGAGTCGATTCTGCATGCTTTAAGTGTGTTTGGTGGCTCAGAACCATCAAAAAACGTTGAAATATAGTTCAAATTCAATAAAAATCGACAAAAATACAGTTTCTAGCTAAAATTTGATGGTTTCGTTGCACTTTCCGAGCCCGTAGGGTATCTGATTGGCTTAAAAGTACAAGAAAACACTTCAAAAGTGACGTTTCTGAAGAATTTTAACAGTTTTCTTGTATCTACGAACGCCAGAATGCATAAAATTGACCTAAACGTCTCCTTTTCCTATTCTGAGTCGATTCTGCATGCTTTAAGTGTGTTTGGTGGCTCAGAACCATCAAAAAACGTCACTTTTGAAGTGTTTTCTTGTACTTTTAAGCCAATCAGATACCCTACGGGCTCGGAAAGTGCAACGAAACCATCAAATTTTAGCTAAAAACTGTATTTTTGTCGATTTTTATTGAATTTGAACTATATTTCAACGTTTTTTGATGGTTCTGAGCCACCAAACACACTTAAAGCATGCAGAATCGACTCAGAATAGGAAAAGGAGACGTTTAGGTCAATTTTATGCATTCTGGCGTTCGTAGATACAAGAAAACTGTTAAAATTCTTCAGAAACGTCACTTTTGAAGTGTTTTCTTGTACTTTTAAGCCAATCAGATACCCTACGGGCTCGGAAAGTGCAACGAAACCATCAAATTTTAGCTAGAAACTGTATTTTTGTCGATTTTTATTGAATTTAAACTATATTTCAACGTTTTTTGATGGTTCTGAGCCACCAAACACACTTAAAGGATGCAGAATCGACTCAGAATAGGAAAAGGAGACGTTTAGGTCAATTTTATGCATTCTGGCGTTCGTAGATACAAGAAAACTGTTAAAATTCTTCAGAAACGTCACTTTTGAAGTGTTTTCTTGTACTTTTAAGCCAATCAGATACCCTACGGGCTCGGAAAGTGCAACGAAACCATCAAATTTTAGCTAGAAATTGTATTTTTGTCGATTTTTATTGAATTTGAACTATATTTCAACGTTTTTTGATGGTTCTGAGCCACCAAACACACTTAAAGCATGCAGAATCGACTCAGAATAGGAAAAGGAGACGTTTAGATCAATTTTATGCATTCTGGCGTTCGTAGATACAAGAAAACTGATAAAATTCTTCAGAAACGTCACTTTTGAAGTGTTTTCTTGTACTTTTAAGCCAATCAGATACCCTACGGGCTCGGAAAGAGCAACGAAACCATCAAATTTTAGCTAGAAACTGTATTTTTGTCGATTTTTATTGAATTTGAACTATATTTCAACGTTTTTTGATGGTTCTGAGCCACCAAACACACTTAAAGCATGCAGAATCGACTCAGAATAGGAAAAGGAGACGTCTAGGTCAATTTTATGCATTCTGGCGTTCGTAGATACAAGAAAACTGTTAAAATTCTTCAGAAACGTCACTTTTGGAGTGTTTTCTTGTACTTTTAAGCCAATCAGATACCCTACGGGCTCGGAAAGTGCAACGAAACCATCAAATTTTAGCTAGAAACTGTATTTTTGTCGATTTTTATTGAATTTGAACTATATTTCAACGTTTTTTGATGGTTCTGAGCCACCAAACACACTTAAAGCATGCAGAATCGACTCAGAATAGGAAAAGGAGACGTTTAGGTCAATTTTATGCATTCTGGCGTTCGTAGATACAAGAAAACTGTTAAAATTCTTCAGAAACGTCACTTTTGAAGTGTTTTCTTGTACTTTTAAGCCAATCAGATACCCTACGGGCTCGGAAAGTGCAACGAAACCATCAAATTTTAGCTAGAAACTGTATTTTTGTCGATTTTTATTGAATTTGAACTATATTTCAACGTTTTTTGATGGTTCTGAGCCACCAAACACACTTAAAGCATGCAGAATCGACTCAGAATAGGAAAAGGAGACGTTTAGGACAATTTTATGCATTCTGGCGTTCGTAGATACAAGAAAACTGTTAAAATTCTTCAGAAACGTCACTTTTGAAGTGTTTTCTTGTACTTTTAAGCCAATCAGATACCCTACGGGCTCGGAAAGTGCAACGAAACCATCAAATTTTAGCTAGAAACTGTATTTTTGTCGATTTTTATTGAATTTGAACTATATTTCAACGTTTTTTGATGGTTCTGAGCCACCAAACACACTTAAAGCATGCAGAATCGACTCAGAATAGGAAAAGGAGACGTTTAGGTCAATTTTATGCATTCTGGCGTTCGTAGATACAAGAAAACTGTTAAAATTCTTCAGAAACGTCACTTTTGAAGTGTTTTCTTGTACTTTAAGCCAATCAGATACCCTACGGGCTCGGAAAGTGCAACGAAACCATCAAATTTTAGCTAGAAACTGTATTTTTGTCGATTTTTATTGAATTTGAACTATATTTCAACGTTTTTTGATGGTTCTGAGCCACCAAACACACTTAAAGCATGCAGAATCGACTCAGAATAGGAAAAGGAGACGTTTAGGTCAATTTTATGCATTCTGGCGTTCGTAGATACAAGAAAACTGTTAAAATTCTTCAGAAACGTCACTTTTGAAGTGTTTTCTTGTACTTTTAAGCCAATCAGATACCCTACGGGCTCGGAAAGTGCAACGAAACCATCAAATTTTAGCTAGAAACTGTATTTTTGTCGATTTTTATTGAATTTGAACTATATTTCAACGTTTTTTGATGGTTCTGAGCCACCAAACACACTGAAAGCATGCAGAATCGACTCAGAATAGGAAAAGGAGACGTTTAGGTCAATTTTATGCATTCTGGCGTTCGTAGATACAAGAAAACTGTTAAAATTCTTCAGAAACGTCACTTTTGAAGTGTTTTCTTGTACTTTTAAGCCAATCAGATACCCTACGGGCTCGGAAAGTGCAACGAAACCATCAAATTTTAGCTAGAAACTGTATTTTTGTCGATTTTTATTGAATTTGAACTATATTTCAACGTTTTTTGATGGTTCTGAGCCACCAAACACACTTAAAGCATGCAGAATCGACTCAGAATAGGAAAAGGAGACGTTTAGGTCAATTTTATGCATTCTGGCGTTCGTAGATACAAGAAAACTGTTAAAATTCTTCAGAAACGTCACTTTTGAAGTGTTTTCTTATACTTTTAAGCCAATCAGATACCCAACGGGCTCGGAAAGTGCAACGAAACCATCAAATTTTAGCTAGAAACTGTATTTTTGTCGATTTTTATTGAATTTGAACTATATTTCAACGTTTTTTGATGGTTCTGAGCCACCAAATACACTTAAAGCATGCAGAATCGACTCAGAATAGGAAAAGGAGACGTTTAGGTCAATTTTATGCATTCTGGCGTTCGTAGATACAAGAAAACTGTTAAAATTCTTCAGAAACGTCACTTTTGAAGTGTTTTCTTGTACTTTTAAGCCAATCAGATACCCTACGGGCTCGGAAAGTGCAACGAAACCATCAAATTTTAGCTAGAAACTGTATTTTTGTCGATTTTTATTGAATTTGAACTATATTTCAACGTTTTTTGATGGTTCTGAGCCACCAAACACACTTAAAGCATGCAGAATCGACTCAGAATAGGAAAAGGAGACGATTAGGTCAATTTTATGCATTCTGGCGTTCGTAGATACAAGAAAACTGTTAAAATTCTTCAGAAACGTCACTTTTGAAGTGTTTTCTTGTACTTTCAAGCCAATCAGATACCCTACGGGCTCGGAAAGTGCAACGAAACCATCAAATTTTAGCTAGAAACTGTATTTTTGTCGATTTTTATTGAATTTGAACTATATTTCAACGTTTTTTGATGGTTCTGAGCCACCAAACACACTTAAAGCATGCAGAATCGACTCAGAATAGGAAAAGGAGACGTTTAGGTCAATTTTATGCATTCTGGCGTTCGTAGATACAAGAAAACTGTTAAAATTCTTCAGAAACGTCACTTTTGAAGTGTTTTCTTGTACTTTTAAGCCAATCAGATACCCTACGGGCTCGGAAAGTGCAACGAAACCATCAAATTTTAGCTAGAAACTGTATTTTTGTCGATTTTTATTGAATTTGAACTATTTTTCAACGTTTTTTGATGGTTCTGAGCCACCAAACACACTTAAAGCATGCAGAATCGACTCAGAATAGGAAAAGGAGACGTTTAGGTCAATTTTATGCATTCTGGCGTTCGTAGATACAAGAAAACTGTTAAAATTCTTCAGAAACGTCACTTTTGAAGTGTTTTCTTGTAGTTTTAATCCAATCAGATACCCAACGGGCTCGGAAAGTGCAACGAAACCATCAAATTTTAGCTAGAAACTGTATTTTTGTCGATTTTTATTGAATTTGAACTATATTTCAACGTTTTTTGATGGTTCTGAGCCACTAAACATACTTAAAGCATGCAGAATCGACTCAGAATAGGAAAAGGAGACGTTTAGGTCAATTTTATGCATTCTGGCGTTCGTAGATACAAGAAAACTGTTAAAATTCTTCAGAAACGTCACTTTTGAAGTGTTTTCTTGTACTTTTAAGCCAATCAGATACCCTACGGGCTCGGAAAGTGCAACGAAACCATCAAATTTTAGCTAGAAACTGTATTTTTGTCGATTTTTATTGAATTTGAACTATTTTTCAACGTTTTTTGATGGTTCTGAGCCACCAAACACACTTAAAGCATGCAGAATCGACTCAGAATAGGAAAAGGAGACGTTTAGGTCAATTTTATGCATTCTGGCGTTCGTAGATACAAGAAAACTGTTAAAATTCTTCAGAAACGTCACTTTTGAAGTGTTTTCTTGTACTTTTAAGCCAATCAGATACCCTACGGGCTCGGTAAGTGCAACGAAACCATCAAATTTTAGCTAGAAACTGTATTTTTGTCGATTTTTATTGAATTTGAACTAAATTTCAACGTTTTTTGATGGTTCTGAGCCACCAAACACACTTAAAGCATGCAGAATCGACTCAGAATAGGAAAAGGAGACGTTTAGGTCAATTTTATGCATTCTGGCGTTCGTAGATACAAGAAAACTGTTAAAATTCTTCAGAAACGTCACTTTTTAAGTGTTTTCTTGTAATTTTAAGCCAATCAGATACCCTACGGGCTCGGAAAGTGCAACGAAACCATCAAATTTTAGCTAGAAACAGTATTTTTGTCGATTTTTATTGAATTTGAACTATATTTCAACGTTTTTTGATGGTTCTGAGCCACCAAACACACTTAAAGCATGCAGAATCGACTCAGAATAGGAAAAGGAGACGTTTAGGTCAATTTTATGCATTCTGGCGTTCGTAGATACAAGAAAACTGTTAAAATTCTTCAGAAACGTCACTTTTGAAGTGTTTTCTTGTACTTTTAAGCCAATCAGATACCCTACGGGCTCGGAAAGTGCAACGAAACCATCAAATTTTAGCTAAAAACTGTATTTTTGTCGATTTTTATTGAATTTGAACTATATTTCAACGTTTTTTGATGGTTCTGAGCCACCAAACACACTTAAAGCATGCAGAATCGACTCAGAATAGGAAAAGGAGACGTTTAGGTCAATTTTATGCATTCTGGCGTTCGTAGATACAAGAAAACTGTTAAAATTCTTCAGAAACGTCACTTTTGAAGTGTTTTCTTGTACTTTTAAGCCAATCAGATACCCTACGGGCTCGGAAAGTGCAACGAAACCATCAAATTTTAGCTAGAAACTGTATTTTTGTCGATTTTTATTGAATTTGAACTATATTTCAACGTTTTTTGATGGTTCTGAGCCACCAAACACACTTAAAGCATGCAGAATCGACTCAGAATAGGAAAAGGAGACGTTTAGGTCAATTTTATGCATTCTGGCGTTCGTAGATACAAGAAAACTGTTAAAATTCTTCAGAAACGTCACTTTTGAAGTGTTTTCTTGTACTTTTAAGCCAATCAGATACCCTACGGGCCCGGAAAGTGCAACGAAACCATCAAATTTTAGCTAGAAACTGTATTTTTGTCGATTTTTATTGAATTTGAACTATATTTCAACGTTTTTTGATGGTTCTGAGCCACCAAACACACTTAAAGCATGCAGAATCGACTCAGAGTAGGAAAAGGAGACGTTTAGGTCAATTTTATGCATTCTGGCGTTCGTAGATACAAGAAAACTGTTAAAATTCTTCAGAAACGTCACTTTTGAAGTGTTTTCTTGTACTTTTAAGCCAATCAGATACCCTACGGGCTCGGAAAGTGCAACGAAACCATCAAATTTTAGCTAGAAACTGTATTTTTGTCGATTTTTATTGAATTTGAACTATATTTCAACGTTTTTTGATGGTTCTGAGCCACCAAACACACTTAAAGCATGCAGAATCGACTCAGAATAGGAAAAGGAGACGTTTAGGTCAATTTTATGCATTCTGGCGTTCGTAGATACAAGAAAACTGTTAAAATTCTTCAGAAACGTCACTTTTGAAGTGTTTTCTTGTACCTTTAAGCCAATCAGATACCCTACGGGCTCGGAAAGTGCAACGAAACCATCAAATTTTAGCTAGAAACTGTATTTTTGTCGATTTTTATTGAATTTGAACTATATTTCAACGTTTTTTGATGGTTCTGAGCCACCAAACACACTTAAAGCATGCAGAATCGACTCAGAATAGGAAAAGGAGACGTTTAGGTCAATTTTATGCATTCTGGCGTTCGTAGATACAAGAAAACTGTTAAAATTCTTCAGAAACGTCACTTTTGAAGTGTTTTCTTGTACTTTTAAGCCAATCAGATACCCTACGGGCTCGGAAAGTGCAACGAAACCATCAAATTTTAGCTAGAAACTGTATTTTTGTCGATTTTTATTGAATTTGAACTATATTTCAACGTTTTTTGATGGTTCTGAGCCACCAAACACACTTAAAGCATGCAGAATCGACTCAGAATAGGAAAAGGAGACGTTTAGGTCAATTTTATGCATTCTGGCGTTCGTAGATACAAGAAAACTGTTAAAATTCTTCAGAAACGTCACTTTTGAAGTGTTTTCTTGTACTTTTAAGCCAATCAGATACCCTACGGGCTCGGAAAGTGCAACGAAACCATCAAATTTTAGCTAGAAACTGTATTTTTGTCGATTTTTATTGAATTTGAACTATATTTCAAGGTTTGTTGATGGTTCTGAGCCACCAAACACACTTAAAGCATGCAGAATCGACTCAGAATAGGAAAAGGAGACGTTTAGGTCAATTTTATGCATTCTGGCGTTCGTAGATACAAGAAAACTGTTAAAATTCTTCAGAAACGTCACTTTTGAAGTGTTTTCTTGTACTTTTAAGCCAATCAGATACCCTACGGGCTCGGAAAGTGCAACGAAACCATCAAATTTTAGCTAGAAACTGTATTTTTGTCGATTTTTATTGAATTTGAACTATATTTCAACGTTTTTTGATGGTTCTGAGCCACCAAACACACTTAAAGCATGCAGAATCGACTCAGAATAGGAAAAGGAGACGTTTAGGTCAATTTTATGCATTCTGGCGTTCGTAGATACAAGAAAACTGTTAAAATTCTTCAGAAACGTCACTTTTGAAGTGTTTTCTTGTACTTTTAAGCCAATCAGATACCCTACCGGCTCGGAAAGTGCAACGAAACCATCAAATTTTAGCTAGAAACTGTATTTTTGTCGATTTTTATTGAATTTGAACTATATTTCAACGTTTTTTGATGGTTCTGAGCCACCAAACACACTTAAACCATGCAGAATCGACTCAGAATAGGAAAAGGAGACGTTTAGGTCAATTTTATGCATTCTGGCGTTCGTAGATACAAGAAAACTGTTAAAATTCTTCAGAAACGTCACTTTTGAAGTGTTTTCTTGTACTTTTAAGCCAATCAGATACCCTACGGGCTCGGAAAGCGCAACGAAACCATCAAATTTTAGCTAGAAACTGTATTTTTGTCGATTTTTATTGAATTTGAACTATATTTCAACGTTTTTTGACGGTTCTGAGCCACCAAACACACTTAAAGCATGCAGAATCGACTCAGAATAGGAAAAGGAGACGTTTAGGTCAATTTTATGCATTCTGGCGTTCGTAGATACAAGAAAACTGTTAAAATTCTTCAGAAACGTCACTTTTGAAGTGTTTTCTTGTACTTTTAAGCCAATCAGATACCCTACGGGCTCGGAAAGTGCAACGAAACCATCAAATTTTAGCTAGAAACAGTATTTTTGTCGATTTTTATTGAATTTGAACTATATTTCAACGTTTTTTGATGGTTCTGAGCCACCAAACACACTTAAAGCATGCAGAATCGACTCAGAATAGGAAAAGGAGACGTTTAGGTCAATTTTATGCATTCTGGCGTTCGTAGATACAAGAAAACTGTTAAAATTCTTCAGAAACGTCACTTTTGAAGTGTTTTCTTGTAATTTTAAGCCAATCAGATACCCTACGGGCTCGGAAAGTGCAACGAAACCATCAAATTTTAGCTAGAAACAGTATTTTTGTCGATTTTTATTGAATTTGAACTATATTTCAACGTTTTTTGATGGTTCTGAGCCACCAAACACACTTAAAGCATGCAGAATCGACTCAGAATAGGAAAAGGAGACGTTTAGGTCAATTTTATGCATTCTGGCGTTCGTAGATACAAGAAAACTGTTAAAATTCTTCAGAAACGTCACTTTTGAAGTGTTTTCTTGTACTTTTAAGCCAATCAGATACCCTACGGGCTCGGAAAGTGCAACGAAACCATCAAATTTTAGCTAAAAACTGTATTTTTGTCGATTTTTATTGAATTTGAACTATATTTCAACGTTTTTTGATGGTTCTGAGCCACCAAACACACTTAAAGCATGCAGAATCGACTCAGAATAGGAAAAGGAGACGTTTAGGTCAATTTTATGCATTCTGGCGTTCGTAGATACAAGAAAACTGTTAAAATTCTTCAGAAACGTCACTTTTGAAGTGTTTTCTTGTACTTTTAAGCCAATCAGATACCCTACGGGCTCGGAAAGTGCAACGAAACCATCAAATTTTAGCTAGAAACTGTATTTTTGTCGATTTTTATTGAATTTGAACTATATTTCAACGTTTTTTGATGGTTCTGAGCCACCAAACACACTTAAAGCATGCAGAATCGACTCAGAATAGGAAAAGGAGACGTTTAGGTCAATTTTATGCATTCTGGCTTTCGTAGATACAAGAAAACTGTTAAAATTCTTCAGAAACGTCACTTTTGAAGTGTTTTCTTGTACTTTTAAGCCAATCAGATACCCTACGGGCTCGGAAAGTGCAACGAAACCATCAAATTTTAGCTAGAAACTGTATTTTTGTCGATTTTTATTGAATTTGAACTATATTTCAACGTTTTTTGATGGTTCTGAGCCACCAAACACACTTAAAGCATGCAGAATCGACTCAGAATAGGAAAAGGAGACGTTTAGGTCAATTTTATGCATTCTGGCGTTCGTAGATACAAGAAAACTGTTAAAATTCTTCAGAAACGTCACTTTTGAAGTGTTTTCTTGTACTTTTAAGCCAATCAGATACCCTACGGGCTCGGAAAGTGCAACGAAACCATCAAATTTTAGCTAGAAACTGTATTTTTGTCGATTTTTATTGAATTTGAACTATATTTCAACGTTTTTTGATGGTTCTGAGCCACCAAACACACTTAAAGCATGCAGAATCGACTCAGAATAGGAAAAGGAGACGTTTAGGTCAATTTTATGCATTCTGGCGTTCGTAGATACAAGAAAACTGTTAAAATTCTTCAGAAACGTCACTTTTGAAGTGTTTTCTTGTACTTTTAGGCCAATCAGATACCCTACGGGCTCGGAAAGTGCAACGAAACCATCAAATTTTAGCTAGAAACTGTATTTTTGTCGATTTTTATTGAATTTGAACTATATTTCAACGTTTTTTGATGGTTCTGAGCCACCAAACACACTTAAAGCATGCAGAATCGACTCAGAATAGGAAAAGGAGACGTTTAGGTCAATTTTATGCATTCTGGCGTTCGTAGATACAAGAAAACTGTTAAAATTCGTCAGAAACGTCACTTTTGAAGTGTTTTCTTGTACTTTTAAGCCAATCAGATACCCTACGGGCTCGGAAAGTGCAACGAAACCATCAAATTTTAGCTAGAAACTGTATTTTTGTCGATTTTTATTGAATTTGAACTATATTTCAACGTTTGTTGATGGTTCTGAGCCACCAAACACACTTAAAGCATGCAGAATCGACTCAGAATAGGAAAAGGAGACGTTTAGGTCAATTTTATGCATTCTGGCGTTCGTAGATACAAGAAAACTGTTAAAATTCTTCAGAAACGTCACTTTTGAAGTGTTTTCTTGTACTTTTAAGCCAATCAGATACCCTACGGGCTCGGAAAGTGCAACGAAACCATCAAATTTTAGCTAGAAACTGTATTTTTGTCGATTTTTATTGAATTTGAACTATATTTCAACGTTTTTTGATGGTTCTGAGCCACCAAACACACTTAAAGCATGCAGAATCGACTCAGAATAGGAAAAGGAGACGTTTAGGTCAATTTTATGCATTCTGGCTTTCGTAGATACAAGAAAACTGTTAAAATTCTTCAGAAACGTCACTTTTGAAGTGTTTTCTTGTACTTTTAAGCCAATCAGATACCCTACGGGCTCGGAAAGTGCAACGAAACCATCAAATTTTAGCTAGAAACTGTATTTTTGTCGATTTTTATTGAATTTGAACTATATTTCAACGTTTTTTGATGGTTCTGAGCCACCAAACACACTTAAAGCATGCAGAATCGACTCAGAATAGGAAAAGGAGACGTTTAGGTCAATTTTATGCATTCTGGCGTTCGTAGATACAAGAAAACTGTTAAAATTCTTCAGAAACGTCACTTTTGAAGTGTTTTCTTGTACTTTTAAGCCAATCAGATACCCTACGGGCTCGGAAAGTGCAACGAAACCATCAAATTTTAGCTAGAAACTGTATTTTTGTCGATTTTTATTGAATTTGAACTATATTTCAACGTTTTTTGATGGTTCTGAGCCACCAAACACACTTAAAGCATGCAGAATCGACTCAGAATAGGAAAAGGAGACGTTTAGGTCAATTTTATGCATTCTGGCGTTCGTAGATACAAGAAAACTGTTAAAATTCTTCAGAAACGTCACTTTTGAAGTGTTTTCTTGTACTTTTAAGCCAATCAGATACCCTACGGGCTCGGAAAGTGCAACGAAACCATCAAATTTTAGCTAGAAACTGTATTTTTGTCGATTTTTATTGAATTTGAACTATATTTCAACGTTTTTTGATGGTTCTGAGCCACCAAACACACTTAAAGCATGCAGAATCGACTCAGAATAGGAAAAGGAGACGTTTAGGTCAATTTTATGCATTCTGGCGTTCGTAGATACAAGAAAACTGTTAAAATTCGTCAGAAACGACACTTTTGAAGTGTTTTCTTGTACTTTTAAGCCAATCAGATACCCTACGGGCTCGGAAAGTGCAACGAAACCATCAAATTTTAGCTAGAAACTGTATTTTTGTCGATTTTTATTGAATTTGAACTATATTTCAACGTTTGTTGATGGTTCTGAGCCACCAAACACACTTAAAGCATGCAGAATCGACTCAGAATAGGAAAAGGAGACGTTTAGGTCAATTTTATGCATTCTGGCGTTCGTAGATACAAGAAAACTGTTAAAATTCTTCAGAAACGTCACTTTTGAAGTGTTTTCTTGTACTTTTAAGCCAATCAGATACCCTACGGGCTCGGAAAGTGCAACGAAACCATCAAATTTTAGCTAGAAACTGTATTTTTGTCGATTTTTATTGAATTTGAACTATATTTCAACGTTTTTTGATGGTTCTGAGCCACCAAACACACTTAAAGCATGCAGAATCGACTCAGAATAGGAAAAGGAGACGTTTAGGTCAATTTTATGCATTCTGGCGTTCGTAGATACAAGAAAACTGTTAAAATTCTTCAGAAACGTCACTTTTGAAGTGTTTTCTTGTACTTTTAAGCCAATCAGATACCCTACCGGCTCGGAAAGTGCAACGAAACCATCAAATTTTAGCTAGAAACTGTATTTTTGTCGATTTTTATTGAATTTGAACTATATTTCAACGTTTTTTGATGGTTCTGAGCCACCAAACACACTTAAACCATGCAGAATCGACTCAGAATAGGAAAAGGAGACGTTTAGGTCAATTTTATGCATTCTGGCGTTCGTAGATACAAGAAAACTGTTAAAATTCTTCAGAAACGTCACTTTTGAAGTGTTTTCTTGTACTTTTAAGCCAATCAGATACCCTACGGGCTCGGAAAGCGCAACGAAACCATCAAATTTTAGCTAGAAACTGTATTTTTGTCGATTTTTATTGAATTTGAACTATATTTCAACGTTTTTTGACGGTTCTGAGCCACCAAACACACTTAAAGCATGCAGAATCGACTCAGAATAGGAAAAGGAGACGTTTAGGTCAATTTTATGCATTCTGGCGTTCGTAGATACAAGAAAACTGTTAAAATTCTTCAGAAACGTCACTTTTGAAGTGTTTTCTTGTACTTTTAAGCCAATCAGATACCCTACGGGCTCGGAAAGTGCAACGAAACCATCAAATTTTAGCTAGAAACTGTATTTTTGTCGATTTTTATTGAATTTGAACTATATTTCAACGTTTTTTGATGGTTCTGAGCCACCAAACACACTTAAAGCATGCAGAATCGACTCAGAATAGGAAAAGGAGACGTTTAGGTCAATTTTATGCATTCTGGCGTTCGTAGATACAAGAAAACTGTTAAAATTCTTCAGAAACGTCACTTTTGAAGTGTTTTCTTGTACTTTTAAGCCAATCAGATACCCTACGGGCTCGGAAAGTGCAACGAAACCATCAAATTTTAGCTAGAAACTGTATTTTTGTCGATTTTTATTGAATTTGAACTATATTTCAACGTTTTTTGATAGTTCTGAGCCACCAAACACACTTAAAGCATGCAGAATCGACTCAGAATAGGAAAAGGAGAAGTTTAGGTCAATTTTATGCATTCTGGCGTTCGTAGATACAAGAAAACTGTTAAAATTCTTCAGAAACGTCACTTTTGAAGTGTTTTCTTGTACTTTTAAGACAATCAGATATCCTACGGGCTCGGAAAGTGCAACGAAACCATCAAATTTTAGCTAGAAACTGTATTTTTGTCGATTTTTATTGAATTTGAACTATATTTCAACGTTTTTTGATGGTTCTGAGCCACCAAACACACTTAAAGCATGCAGAATCGACTCAGAATAGGAAAAGGAGACGTTTAGGTCAATTTTATGCATTCTGGCGTTCGTAGATACAAGAAAACTGTTAAAATTCTTCCGAAACGTCACTTTTGAAGTGTTTTCTTGTACTTTTAAGCCAATCAGATACCCTACGGGCTCGGAAAGTGCAACGAAACCATCAAATTTTAGCTAGAAACTGTATTTTTGTCGATTTTTATTGAATTTGAACTATATTTCAACGTTTTTTGATGGTTCTGAGCCACCAAACACACTTAAAGCATGCAGAATCGACTCAGAATAGGAAAAGGAGACGTTTAGGTCAATTTTATGCATTCTGGCGTTCGTAGATACAAGAAAACTGTTAAAATTCTTCAGAGACGTCACTTTTGAAGTGTTTTCTTGTACTTTTAAGCCAATCAGATACCCTACGGGCTCGGAAAGTGCAACGAAATCATCAAATTTTAGCTAGAAACTGTATTTTTGTCGATTTTTATTGAATTTGAACTATATTTCAACGTTTTTTGATGGTTCTGAGCCACCAAACACACTTAAAGCATGCAGAATCGACTCAGAATAGGAAAAGGAGACGTTTAGGTCAATTTTATGCATTCTGGCGTTCGTAGATACAAGAAAACTGTTAAAATTCTTCAGAAACGTCACTTTTGAAGTGTTTTCTTGTACTTTTAAGCCAATCAGATACCCAACGGGCTCGGAAAGTGCAACGAAACCATCAAATTTTAGCTAGAAACTGTATTTTTGTCGATTTTTATTGAATTTGAACTATATTTCAACGTTTTTTGATAGTTCTGAGCCACCAAACACACTTAAAGCATGCAGAATCGACTCAGAATAGGAAAAGGAGAAGTTTAGGTCAATTTTATGCATTCTGGCGTTCGTAGATACAAGAAAACTGTTAAAATTCTTCAGAAACGTCACTTTTGAAGTGTTTTCTTGTACTTTTAAGCCAATCAGATACCCTACGGGCTCGGAAAGTGCAACGAAACCATCAAATTTTAGCTAGAAACTGTATTTTTGTCGATTTTTATTGAATTTGAACTATATTTCAACGTTTTTTGATGGTTCTGAGCCACCAAACACACTTAAAGCATGCAGAATCGACTCAGAATAGGAAAAGGAGACGTTTAGGTCAATTTTATGCATTCTGGCGTTCGTAGATACAAGAAAACTGTTAAAATTCTTCAGAAACGTCACTTTTGAAGTGTTTTCTTGTACTTTTAAGCCAATCAGATACCCTACGGGCTCGGAAAGTGCAACGAAACCATCAAATTTTAGCTAGAAACTGTATTTTTGTCGATTTTTATTGAATTTGAACTATATTTCAACGTTTTTTGATGGTTCTGAGCCACCAAACACACTTAAAGCATGCAGAATCGACTCAGAATAGGAAAAGGAGACGTTTAGGTCAATTTTATGCATTCTGGCGTTCGTAGATACAAGAAAACTGTTAAAATTCTTCAGAAACGTCACTTTTGAAGTGTTTTCTTGTACTTTTAAGCCAATCAGATACCCTACGGGCTCGGAAAGTGCAACGAAACCATCAAATTTTAGCTAGAAACTGTATTTTTGTCGATTTTTATTGAATTTGAACTATATTTCAACGTTTTTTGATGGTTCTGAGCCACCAAACACACTTAAAGCATGCAGAATCGACTCAGAATAGGAAAAGGAGACGTTTAGGTCAATTTTATGCATTCTGGCGTTCGTAGATACAAGAAAACTGTTAAAATTCTTCAGAAACGTCACTTTTGAAGTGTTTTCTTGTACTTTTAAGCCAATCAGATACCCTACGGGCTCGGAAAGTGCAACGAAACCATCAAATTTTAGCTAGAAACTGTATTTTGGTCGATTTTTATTGAATTTGAACTATATTTCAACGTTTTTTGATGGTTCTGAGCCACCAAACACACTTAAAGCATGCAGAATCGACTCAGAATAGGAAAAGGAGACGTTTAGGTCATTTTATGCATTCTGGCGTTCGTAGATACAAGAAAACTGTTAAAATTCTTCAGAAACGTCACTTTTGAAGTGTTTTCTTGTACTTTTAAGCCAATCAGATACCCAACGGGCTCGGAAAGTGCAACGAAACCATCAAATTTTAGCTAGAAACTGTATTTTTGTCGATTTTTATTGAATTTGAACTATATTTCAACGTTTTTTGATGGTTCTGAGCCACCAAACACACTTAAAGCATGCAGAATCGACTCAGAATAGGAAAAGGAGACGTTTAGGTCAATTTTATGCATTCTGGCGTTCGTAGATACAAGAAAACTGTTAAAATTCTTCAGAAACGTCACTTTTGAAGTGTTTTCTTGTACTTTTAAGCCAATCAGATACCCTACGGGCTCGGAAAGTGCAACGAAACCATCAAATTTTAGCTAGAAACTGTATTTTTGTCGATTTTTATTGAATTTGAACTATATTTCAACGTTTTTTGATGGTTCTGAGCCACCAAACACACTTAAAGCATGCAGAATCGACTCAGAATAGGAAAAGGAGACGTTTAGGTCAATTTTATGCATTCTGGCGTTCGTAGATACAAGAAAACTGTTAAAATTCTTCAGAAACGTCACTTTTGAAGTGTTTTCTTGTACTTTTAAGCCAATCAGATACCCTACGGGCTCGGAAAGTGCAACGAAACCATCAAATTTTAGCTAGAAACTGTATTTTTGTCGATTTTTATTGAATTTGAACTATATTTCAACGTTTTTTGATGGTTCTGAGCCACCAAACACACTTAAAGCATGCAGAATCGACTCAGAATAGGAAAAGGAGACGTTTAGGTCAATTTTATGCATTCTGGCGTTCGTAGATACAAGAAAACTGTTAAAATTCTTCAGAAACGTCACTTTTGAAGTGTTTTCTTGTACTTTTAAGCCAATCAGATACCCTACGGGCTCGGAAAGTGCAACGAAACCATCAAATTTTAGCTAGAAACTGTATTTTTGTCGATTTTTATTGAATTTGAACTATATTTCAACGTTTTTTGATGGTTCTGAGCCACCAAACACACTTAAAGCATGCAGAATCGACTCAGAATAGGAAAAGGAGACGTTTAGGTCAATTTTATGCATTCTGGCGTTCGTAGATACAAGAAAACTGTTAAAATTCTTCAGAAACGTCACTTTTGAAGTGTTTTCTTGTACTTTTAAGCCAATCAGATACCCAACGGGCTCGGAAAGTGCAACGAAACCATCAAATTTTAGCTAGAAACTGTATTTTTGTCGATTTTTATTGAATTTGAACTATATTTCAACGTTTTTTGATGGTTCTGAGCCACCAAACACACTTAAAGCATGCAGAATCGACTCAGAATAGGAAAAGGAGACGTTTAGGTCAATTTTATGCATTCTGGCGTTCGTAGATACAAGAAAACTGTTAAAATTCTTCAGAAACGTCACTTTTGAAGTGTTTTCTTGTACTTTTAAGCCAATCAGATACCCTACGGGCTCGGAAAGTGCAACGAAACCATCAAATTTTAGCTAGAAACTGTATTTTTGTCGATTTTTATTGAATTTGAACTATATTTCAACGTTTATTGATGGTTCTGAGCCACCAAACACACTTAAAGCATGCAGAATCGACTCAGAATAGGAAAAGGAGACGTTTAGGTCAATTTTATGCATTCTGGCGTTCGTAGATACAAGAAAACTGTTAAAATTCTTCAGAAACGTCACTTTTGAAGTGTTTTCTTGTACTTTTAAGCCAATCAGATACCCTACGGGCTCGGAAAGTGCAACGAAACCATCAAATTTTAGCTAGAAACTGTATTTTTGTCGATTTTTATTGAATTTGAACTATATTTCAACGTTTTTTGATGGTTCTGAGCCACCAAACACACTTAAAGCATGCAGAATCGACTCAGAATAGGAAAAGGAGACGTTTAGGTCAATTTTATGCATTCTGGCGTTCGTAGATACAAGAAAACTGTTAAAATTCTTCAGAAACGTCACTTTTGAAGTGTTTTCTTGTACTTTTAAGCCAATCAGATACCCTACAGGCTCGGAAAGTGCAACGAAACCATCAAATTTTAGCTAGAAACTGTATTTTTGTCGATTTTTATTGAATTTGAACTATATTTCAACGTTTTTTGATGGTTCTGAGCCACCAAACACACTTAAAGCATGCAGAATCGACTCAGAATAGGAAAAGGAGACGTTTAGGTCAATTTTATGCATTCTGGCGTTCGTAGATACAAGAAAACTGTTAAAATTCTTCAGAAACGTCACTTTTGAAGTGTTTTCTTGTACTTTTAAGCCAATCAGATACCCAACGGGCTCGGAAAGTGCAACGAAACCATCAAATTTTAGCTAGAAACTGTATTTTTGTCGATTTTTATTGAATTTGAACTATATTTCAACTTTTTTGATGGTTCTGAGCCACCAAACACACTTAAAGCATGCAGAATCGACTCAGAATAGGAAAAGGAGACGTTTAGGTCAATTTTATGCATTCTGGCGTTCGTAGATACAAGAAAACTGTTAAAATTCTTCAGAAACGTCACTTTTGAAGTGTTTTCTTGTACTTTTAAGCCAATCAGATACCCTACGGGCTCGGAAAGTGCAACGAAACCATCAAATTTTAGCTAGAAACTGTATTTTTGTCGATTTTTATTGAATTTGAACTATATTTCAACGTTTTTTGATGGTTCTGAGCCACCAAACACACTTAAAGCATGCAGAATCGACTCAGAATAGGAAAAGGAGACGTTTAGGTCAATTTTATGCATTCTGGCGTTCGTAGATACAAGAAAACTGTTAAAATTCTTCAGAAACGTCACTTTTGAAGTGTTTTCTTGTACTTTTAAGCCAATCAGATACCCTACGGGCTCGGAAAGTGCAACGAAACCATCAAATTTTAGCTAGAAACTGTATTTTTGTCGATTTTTATTGAATTTGAACTATATTTCAACGTTTTTTGATGGTTCTGAGCCACCAAACACACTTAAAGCATGCAGAATCGACTCAGAATAGGAAAAGGAGACGTTTAGGTCAATTTTATGCATTCTGGCGTTCGTAGATACAAGAAAACTGTTAAAATTCTTCAGAAACGTCACTTTTGAAGTGTTTTCTTGTACTTTTAAGCCAATCAGATACCCTACGGGCTCGGAAAGTGCAACGAAACCATCAAATTTTAGCTAGAAACTGTATTTTTGTCGATTTTTATTGAATTTGAACTATATTTCAACGTTTATTGATGGTTCTGAGCTACCAAACACACTTAAAGCATGCAGAATCGACTCAGAATAGGAAAAGGAGACGTTTAGGTCAATTTTATGCATTCTGGCGTTCGTAGATACAAGAAAACTGTTAAAATTCTTCAGAAACGTCACTTTTGAAGTGTTTTCTTGTACTTTTAAGCCAATCAGATACCCTACGGGCTCGGAAAGTGCAACGAAACCATCAAATTTTAGCTAGAAACTGTATTTTTGTCGATTTTTATTGAATTTGAACTATATTTCAACGTTTTTTGATGGTTCTGAGCCACCAAACACACTTAAAGCATGCAGAATCGACTCAGAATAGGAAAAGGAGACGTTTAGGTCAATTTTATGCATTCTGGCGTTCGTAGATACAAGAAAACTGTTAAAATTCTTCAGAAACGTCAC
This sequence comes from Zophobas morio, assembly GCF_036711695.1. Taxonomy (NCBI): domain Eukaryota; kingdom Metazoa; phylum Arthropoda; class Insecta; order Coleoptera; family Tenebrionidae; genus Zophobas; species Zophobas morio. The sequence continues at coordinate 23,094 of NW_026973089.1, read as the reverse complement.
TTTTGAAGTGTTTTCTTGTACTTTTAAGCCAATCAGATACCCTACGGGCTCGGAAAGTGCAACGAAACCATCAAATTTTAGCTAGAAACTGTATTTTTGTCGATTTTTATTGAATTTGAACTATATTTCAACGTTTTTTGATGGTTCTGAGCCACCAAACACACTTAAAGCATGCAGAATCGACTCAGAATCGGAAAAGGAGACGTTTAGGTCAATTTTATGCATTCTGGCGTTCGTAGATACAAGAAAACTGTTAAAATTCTTCAGAAACGTCACTTTTGAAGTGTTTTCTTGTACTTTTAAGCCAATCAGATACCCTGCGGGCTCGGAAAGTGCAACGAAACCATCAAATTTTAGCTAGAAACTGTATTTTTGTTGATTTTTATTGAATTTGAACTATATTTCAACGTTTTTTGATGGTTCTGAGCCACCAAACACACTTAAAGCATGCAGAATCGACTCAGAATAGGAAAAGGAGACGTTTAGGTCAATTTTATGCATTCTGGCGTTCGTAGATACAAGAAAACTGTTAAAATTCTTCAGAAACGTCACTTTTGAAGTGTTTTCTTGTACTTTTAAGCCAATCAGATACCCTACGGGCTCGGAAAGTGCAACGAAACCATCAAATTTTAGCTAGAAACTGTATTTTTGTCGATTTATATTGAATTTGAACTATATTTCAACGTTTTTTGATGGTTCTGAGCCACCAAACACACTTAAAGCATGCAGAATCGACTCAGAATAGGAAAAGGAGACGTTTAGGTCAATTTTATGCATTCTGGCTTTCGTAGATACAAGAAAACTGTTAAAATTCTTCAGAAACGTCACTTTTGAAGTGTTTTCTTGTACTTTTAAGCCAATCAGATACCCTACGGGCTCGGAAAGTGCAACGAAACCATCAAATTTTAGCTAGAAACTGTATTTTTGTCGATTTTTATTGAATTTGAACTATATTTCAACGTTTTTTGATGGTTCTGAGCCACCAAACACACTTAAAGCATGCAGAATCGACTCAGAATAGGAAAAGGAGACGTTTAGGTCAATTTTATGCATTCTGGCGTTCGTAGATACAAGAAAACTGTTAAAATTCTTCAGAAACGTCACTTTTGAAGTGTTTTCTTGTACTTTTAAGCCAATCAGATACCCTACGGGCTCGGAAAGTGCAACGAAACCATCAAATTTTAGCTAGAAACTGTATTTTTGTCGATTTTTATTGAATTTGAACTATATTTCAACGTTTTTTGATGGTTCTGAGCCACCAAACACACTTAAAGCATGCAGAATCGACTCAGAATAGGAAAAGGAGACGTTTAGGTCAATTTTATGCATTCTGGCGTTCGTAGATACAAGAAAACTGTTAAAATTCTTCAGAAACGTCACTTTTGAAGTGTTTTCTTGTACTTTTAAGCCAATCAGATACCCTACGGGCTCGGAAAGTGCAACGAAACCATCAAATTTTAGCTAGAAACTGTATTTTTGTCGATTTTTATTGAATTTGAACTGTATTTCAACGTTTTTTGATGGTTCTGAGCCACCAAACACACTTAAAGCATGCAGAATCGACTCAGAATAGGAAAAGGAGACGTTTAGGTCAATTTTATGCATTCTGGCGTTCGTAGATACAAGAAAACTGTTAAAACTCTTCAGAAAGGTCACTTTTGAAGTGTTTTCTTGTACTTTTAAGCCAATCAGATACCCTACGGGCTCGGAAAGTGCAACGAAACCATCAAATTTTAGCTAGAAACTGTATTTTTGTCGATTTTTATTGAATTTGAACTATATTTCAACGTTTTTTGATGGTTCTGAGCCACCAAACACACTTAAAGCATGCAGAATCGACTCAGAATAGGAAAAGGAGATGTTTAGGTCAATTTTATGCATTCTGGCGTTCGTAGATACAAGAAAACTGTTAAAATTCTTCAGAAACGTCACTTTTGAAGTGTTTTCTTGTACTTTTAAGCCAATCAGATACCCGACGGGCTCGGAAAGTGCAACGAAACCATCAAATTTTAGCTAGAAACTGTATTTTTGTCGATTTTTATTGAATTTGAACTATATTTCAATGTTTTTTGATGGTTCTGAGCCACCAAACACACTTAAAGCATGCAGAATCGACTCAGAATAGGAAAAGGAGACGTTTAGGTCAATTTTATGCATTCTGGCGTTCGTAGATACAAGAAAACTGTTAAAATTCTTCAGAAACGTCACTTTTGAAATGTTTTCTTGTACTTTTAAGCCAATCAGATACCCAACGGGCTCGGAAAGTGCAACGAAACCATCAAATTTTAGCTAGAAACTGTATTTTTGTCGATTTTTATTGAATTTGAACTATATTTCAACGTTTTTTGATGGTTCTGAGCCACCAAACACACTTAAAGCATGCAGAATCGACTCAGAATAGGAAAAGGAGACGTTTAGGTCAATTTTATGCATTCTGGCGTTCGTAGATACAAGAAAACTGTTAAAATTCTTCAGAAACGTCACTTTTGAAGTGTTTTCTTGTACTTTTAAGCCAATCAGATACCCTACGGGCTCGGAAAGTGCAACGAAACCATCAAATTTTAGCTAGAAACTGTATTTTTGTCGATTTTTATTGAATTTGAACTATATTTCAACGTTTTTTGATGGTTCTGAGCCACCAAACACACTTAAAACATGCAGAATCGACTCAGAATAGGAAAAGGAGACGTTTAGGTCAATTTTATGCATTCTGGCGTTCGTAGATACAAGAAAACTGTTAAAATTCTTCAGAAACGTCACTTTTGAAGTGTTTTCTTGTACTTTTAAGCCAATCAGATACCCTACGGGCTCGGAAAGTGCAACGAAACCATCAAATTTTAGCTAGAAACTGTATTTTTGTCGATTTTTATTGAATTTGAACTATATTTCAACGTTTTTTGATGGTTCTGAGCCACCAAACACACTTAAAGCATGCAGAATCGACTCAGAATAGGAAAAGGAGACGTTTAGGTCAATTTTATGCATTCTGGCGTTCGTAGATACAAGAAAACTGTTAAAATTCTTCAGAAACGTCACTTTTGAAGTGTTTTCTTGTACTTTTAAGCCAATCAGATACCCTACGGGCTCGGAAAGTGCAACGAAACCATCAAATTTTAGCTAGAAACTGTATTTTTGTCGATTTTTATTGAATTTGAACTATATTTCAACGTTTTTTGATGGTTCTGAGCCACCAAACACACTTAAAGCATGCAGAATCGACTCAGAATAGGAAAAGGAGACGTTTAGGTCAATTTTATGCATTCTGGCGTTCGTAGATACAAGAAAACTGTTAAAATTTTTCAGAAACGTCACTTTTGAAGTGTTTTCTTGTACTTTTAAGCCAATCAGATACCCTACGGGCTCGGAAAGTGCAACGAAACCATCAAATTTTAGCTAGAAACTGTATTTTTGTCGATTTTTATTGAATTTGAACTATATTTCAACGTTTTTTGATGGTTCTGAGCCACCAAACACACTTAAAGCATGCAGAATCGACTCAGAATAGGAAAAGGAGACGTTTAGGTCAATTTTATGCATTCTGGCGTTCGTAGATACAAGAAAACTGTTAAAATTCTTCAGAAACGTCACTTTTGAAATGTTTTCTTGTACTTTTAAGCCAATCAGATACCCTACGGGCTCGGAAAGTGCAACGAAACCATCAAATTTTAGCTAGAAACTGTATTTTTGTCGATTTTTATTGAATTTGAACTATATTTCAACGTTTTTTGATGGTTCTGAGCCACCAAACACACTTAAAGCATGCAGAATCGACTCAGAATAGGAAAAGGAGACGTTTAGGTCAATTTTATGCATTCTGGCGTTCGTAGATACAAGAAAACTGTTAAAATTCTTCAGAAACGTCACTTTTGAAGTGTTTTCTTGTACTTTTAAGCCAATCAGATACCCTACGGGCTCGGAAAGTGCAACGAAACCATCAAATTTTAGCTAGAAACTGTATTTTTGTCGATTTTTATTGAATTTGAACTATATTTCAACGTTTTTTGATGGTTCTGAGCCACCAAACACACTTAAAGCATGCAGAATCGACTCAGAATAGGAAAAGGAGACGTTTAGGTCAATTTTATGCATTCTGGCGTTCGTAGATACAAGAAAACTGTTAAAATTCTTCAGAAACGTCACTTTTGAAGTGTTTTCTTGTACTTTTAAGCCAATCAGATACCCTACGGGCTCGGAAAGTGCAACGAAACCATCAAATTTTAGCTAGAAACTGTATTTTTGTCGATTTTTATTGAATTTGAACTATATTTCAACGTTTTTTGATGGTTCTGAGCCACCAAACACACTTAAAGCATGCAGAATCGACTCAGAATAGGAAAAGGAGACGTTTAGGTCAATTTTATGCATTCTGGCGTTCGTAGATACAAGAAAACTGTTAAAATTCTTCAGAAACGTCACTTTTGAAATGTTTTCTTGTACTTTTAAGCCAATCAGATACCCTACGGGCTCGGAAAGTGCAACGAAACCATCAAATTTTAGCTAGAAACTGTATTTTTGTCGATTTTTATTGAATTTGAACTATATTTCAACGTTTTTTGATGGTTCTGAGCCACCAAACACACTTAAAGCATGCAGAATCGACTCAGAATAGGAAAAGGAGACGTTTAGGTCAATTTTATGCATTCTGGCGTTCGTAGATACAAGAAAACTGTTAAAATTCTTCAGAAACGTCACTTTTGAAGTGTTTTCTTGTACTTTTAAGCCAATCAGATACCCTACGGGCTCGGAAAGTGCAACGAAACCATCAAATTTTAGCTAGAAACTGTATTTTTGTCGATTTTTATTGAATTTGAACTATATTTCAACGTTTTTTGATGGTTCTGAGCCACCAAACATACTTAAAGCATGCAGAATCGACTCAGAATAGGAAAAGGAGACGTTTAGGTCAATTTTATGCATTCTGGCGTTCGTAGATACAAGAAAACTGTTAAAATTCTTCAGAAACGTCACTTTTGAAGTGTTTTCTTGTACTTTTAAGCCAATCAGATACCCTACGGGCTCGGAAAGTGCAACGAAACCATCAAATTTTAGCTAGAAACTGTATTTTTGTCGATTTTTATTGAATTTGAACTATATTTCAACGTTTTTTGATGGTTCTGAGCCCACCAAACACACTTAAAGCATGCAGAATCGACTCAGAATAGGAAAAGGAGACGTTTAGGTCAATTTTATGCATTCTGGCGTTCGTAGATACAAGAAAACTGTTAAAATTCTTCAGAAACGTCACTTTTGAAGTGTTTTCTTGTACTTTTAAGCCAATCAGATACCCTACGGGCTCGGAAAGTGCAACGAAACCATCAAATTTTAGCTAGAAACTGTATTTTTGTCGATTTTTATTGAATTTGAACTATATTTCAACGTTTTTTGATGGTTCTGAGCCACCAAACACACTTAAAGCATGCAGAATCGACTCAGAATAGGAAAAGGAGATGTTTAGGTCAATTTTATGCATTCTGGCGTTCGTGGATACAAGAAAACTGTTAAAATTCTTCAGAAACGTCACTTTTGAAGTGTTTTCTTGTACTTTTAAGCCAATCAGATACCCTACGGGCTCGGAAAGTGCAACGAAACCATCAAATTTTAGCTAGAAACTGTATTTTTGTCGATTTTTATTGAATTTGAACTATATTTCAACGTTTTTTGATGGTTCTGAGCCACCAAACACACTTAAAGCATGCAGAGTCGACTCAGAATAGGAAAAGGAGACGTTTAGGTCAATTTTATGCATTCTGGCGTTCGTAGATACAAGAAAACTGTTAAAATTCTTCAGAAACGTCACTTTTGAAGTGTTTTCTTGTACTTTTAAGCCAATCAGATACCCTACGGGCTCGGAAAGTGCAACGAAACCATCAAATTTTAGCTAGAAACTGTATTTTTGTCGATTTTTATTGAATTTGAACTATATTTCAACGTTTTTTGATGGTTCTGAGCCACCAAACACACTTAAAGCATGCAGAATCGACTCAGAATAGGAAAAGGAGACGTTTAGGTCAATTTTATGCATTCTGGCGTTCGTAGATACAAGAAAACTGTTAAAATTCTTCAGAAACGTCACTTTTGAAGTGTTTTCTTATACTTTTAAGCCAATCAGATACCCTACGGGCTCGGAAAGTGCAACGAAACCATCAAATTTTAGCTAGAAACTGTATTTTTGTCGATTTTTATTGAATTTGAACTATATTTCAACGTTTTTTGATGGTTCTGAGCCACCAAACACACTTAAAGCATGCAGAATCGACTCAGAATAGGAAAAGGAGATGTTTAGGTCAATTTTATGCATTCTGGCGTTCGTAGATACAAGAAAACTGTCAAAATTTTCAGAAACGTCACTTTTGAAGTGTTTTCTTGTACTTTTAAGCCAATCAGATACCCTACGGGCTCGGAAAGTGCAACGAAACCATCAAATTTTAGCTAGAAACTGTATTTTTGTCGATTTTTATTGAATTTGAACTATATTTCAACGTTTTTTGATGGTTCTGAGCCACCAAACACACTTAAAGCATGCAGAATCGACTCAGAATAGGAAAAGGAGACGTTTAGGTCAATTTTATGCATTCTGGCGTTCGTAGATACAAGAAAACTGTTAAAATTCTTCAGAAACGTCACTTTTGAAGTGTTTTCTTGTACTTTTAAGCCAATCAGATACCCTACGGGCTCGGAAAGTGCAACGAAACCATCAAATTTTAGCTAGAAACTGTATTTTTGTCGATTTTTATTGAATTTGAACTATATTTCAACGTTTTTTGATGGTTCTGAGCCACCAAACACACTTAAAGCATGCAGAATCGACTCAGAATAGGAAAAGGAGACGTTTAGGTCAATTTTATGCATTCTGGCGTTCGTAGATACAAGAAAACTGTTAAAATTCTTCAGAAACGTCACTTTTGAAGTGTTTTCTTGTACTTTTAAGCCAATCAGATACCCTACGGGCTCGGAAAGTGCAACGAAACCATCAAATTTTAGCTAGAAACTGTATTTTTGTCGATTTTTATTGAATTTGAACTATATTTCAACGTTTTTTGATGGTTCTGAGCCACCAAACACACTTAAAGCATGCAGAATCGACTCAGAATAGGAAAAGGAGACGTTTAGGTCAATTTTATGCATTCTGGCGTTCGTAGATTAAAGAAAACTGTTAAAATTCTTCAGAAACGTCACTTTTGAAGTGTTTTCTTGTACTTTTAAGCCAATCAGATACCCTACGGGCTCGGAAAGTGCAACGAAACCATCAAATTTTAGCTAGAAACTGTATTTTTGTCGATTTTTATTGAATTTGAACTATATTTCAACGTTTTTTGATTGTTCTGAGCCACCAAACACACTTAAAGCATGCAGAATCGACTCAGAATTGGAAAAGGAGATGTTTAGGTCAATTTTATGCATTCTGGCGTTCGTAGATACAAGAAAACTGTTAAAATTCTTCAGAAACGTCACTTTTGAAGTGTTTTCTTGTACTTTTAAGCCAATCAGATACCCTACGGGCTCGGAAAGTGCAACGAAACCATCAAATTTTAGCTAGAAACTGTATTTTTGTCGATTTTTATTGAATTTGAACTATATTTCAACGTTTTTTGATGGTTCTGAGCCACCAAACACACTTAAAGCATGCAGAATCGACTCAGAATAGGAAAAGGAGACGTTTAGGTCAATTTTATGCATTCTGGCGTTCGTAGATACAAGAAAACTGTTAAAATTCTTCAGAAACGTCACTTTTGAAGTGTTTTCTTGTACTTTTAAGCCAATCAGATACCCTACGGGCTCGGAAAGTGCAACGAAACCATCAAATTTTAGCTAGAAACTGTATTTTTGTCGATTTTTATTGAATTTGAACTATATTTCAACGTTTTTTGATGGTTCTGAGCCACCAAACACACTTAAAGCATGCAGAATCGACTCAGAATAGGAAAAGGAGACGTTTAGGTCAATTTTATGCATTCTGGCGTTCGTAGATACAAGAAAACTGTTAAAATTCTTCAGAAACGTCACTTTTGAAGTGTTTTCTTGTACTTTTAAGCCAATCAGATACCCTACGGGCTCGGAAAGTGCAACGAAACCATCAAATTTTAGCTAGAAACTGTATTTTTGTCGATTTTTATTGAATTTGAACTATATTTCAACGTTTTTTGATGGTTCTGAGCCACCAAACACACTTAAAGCATGCAGAATCGACTCAGAATAGGAAAAGGAGACGTTTAGGTCAATTTTATGCATTCTGGCGTTCGTAGATTAAAGAAAACTGTTAAAATTCTTCAGAAACGTCACTTTTGAAGTGTTTTCTTGTACTTTTAAGCCAATCAGATACCCTACGGGCTCGGAAAGTGCAACGAAACCATCAAATTTTAGCTAGAAACTGTATTTTTGTCGATTTTTATTGAATTTGAACTATATTTCAACGTTTTTTGATGGTTCTGAGCCACCAAACACACTTAAAGCATGCAGAATCGACTCAGAATAGGAAAAGGAGACGTTTAGGTCAATTTTATGCATTCTGGCGTTCGTAGATACAAGAAAACTGTTAAAATTCTTCAGAAACGTCACTTTTGAAGTGTTTTCTTATACTTTTAAGCCAATCAGATACCCTACGGGCTCGGAAAGTGCAACGAAACCATCAAATTTTAGCTAGAAACTGTATTTTTGTCGATTTTTATTGAATTTGAACTATATTTCAACGTTTTTTGATGGTTCTGAGCCACCAAACACACTTAAAGCATGCAGAATCGACTCAGAATAGGAAAAGGAGACGTTTAGGTCAATTTTATGCATTCTGGCGTTCGTAGATACAAGAAAACTGTTAAAATTCTTCAGAAACGTCACTTTTGAAGTGTTTTCTTGTACTTTTAAGCCAATCAGATACCCTACGGGCTCGGAAAGTGCAACGAAACCATCAAATTTTAGCTAGAAACTGTATTTTTGTCGATTTTTATTGAATTTGAACTATATTTCAACGTTTTTTGATGGTTCTGAGCCACCAAACACACTTAAAGCATGCAGAATCGACTCAGAATAGGAAAAGGAGACGTTTAGGTCAATTTTATGCATTCTGGCGTTCGTAGATACAAGTAAACTGTTAAAATTCTTCAGAAACGTCACTTTTGAAGTGTTTTCTTGTACTTTTAAGCCAATCAGATACCCAACGGGCTCGGAAAGTGCAACGAAACCATCAAATTTTAGCTAGAAACTGTATTTTTGTCGATTTTTATTGAATTTGAACTATATTTCAACGTTTTTTGATGGTTCTGAGCCACCAAACACACTTAAAGCATGCAGAATCGACTCAGAATAGGAAAAGGAGACGTTTAGGTCAATTTTATGCATTCTGGCGTTTGTAGATACAAGAAAACTGTTAAAATTCTTCAGAAACGTCACTTTTGAAGTGTTTTCTTGTACTTTTAAGCCAATCAGATACCCTACGGGCTCGGAAAGTGCAACGAAACCATCAAATTTTAGCTAGAAACTGTATTTTTGTCGATTTTTATTGAATTTGAACTATATTTCAACGTTTTTTGATGGTTCTGAGCCACCAAACACACTTAAAGCATGCAGAATCGACTCAGAATAGGAAAAGGAGACGTTTAGGTCAATTTTATGCTTTCTGGCGTTCGTAGATACAAGAAAACTGTTAAAATTCTTCAGAAACGTCACTTTTGAAGTGTTTTCTTGTACTTTTAAGCCAATCAGATACCCTACGGGCTCGGAAAGTGCAACGAAACCATCAAATTTTAGCTAGAAACTGTATTTTTGTCGATTTTTATTGAATTTGAACTATATTTCAACGTTTTTTGATGGTTCTGAGCCACCAAACACACTTAAAGCATGCAGAATCGACTCAGAATAGGAAAAGGAGATGTTTAGGTCAATTTTATGCATTCTGGCGTTCGTAGATACAAGAAAACTGTTAAAATTCTTCAGAAACGTCACTTTTGAAGTGTTTTCTTGTACTTTTAAGCCAATCAGATACCCTACGGGCTCGGAAAGTGCAACGAAACCATCAAATTTTAGCTAGAAACTGTATTTTTGTCGATTTTTATTGAATTTGAACTATATTTCAACGTTTTTTGATGGTTCTGAGCCACCAAACACACTTAAAGCATGCAGAATCGACTCAGAATAGGAAAAGGAGACGTTTAGGTCAATTTTATGCATTCTGGCGTTCGTAGATACAAGAAAACTGTTAAAATTCTTCAGAAACGTCACTTTTGAAGTGTTTTCTTGTACTTTTAAGCCAATCAGATACCCTACGGGCTCGGAAAGTGCAACGAAACCATCAAATTTTAGCTAGAAACTGTATTTTTGTCGAATTTTATTGAATTTGAACTATATTTCAACGTTTTTTGATGGTTCTGAGCCACCAAACACACTTAAAGCATGCAGAATCGACTCAGAATAGGAAAAGGAGACGTTTAGGTCAAATTTATGCATTCTGGCGTTCGTAGATACAAGAAAACTGTTAAAATTCTTCAGAAACGTCACTTTTGAAGTGTTTTCTTGTACTTTTAAGCCAATCAGATACCCTACGGGCTCGGAAAGTGCAACGAAACCATCAAATTTTAGCTAGAAACTGTATTTTTGTCGATTTTTATTGAATTTGAACTATATTTCAACGTTTTTTGATGGTTCTGAGCCACCAAACACACTTAAAGCATGCAGAATCGACTCAGAATAGGAAAAGGAGACGTTTAGGTCAATTTTATGCATTCTGGCGTTCGTAGATACAAGAAAACTGTTAAAATTCTTCAGAAACGTCACTTTTGAAGTGTTTTCTTGTACTTTTAAGCCAATCAGATACCCTACGGGCTCGGAAAGTGCAACGAAACCATCAAATTTTAGCTAGAAACTGTATTTTTGTCGATTTTTATTGAATTTGAACTATATTTCAACGTTTTTTGATGGTTCTGAGCCACCAAACACACTTAAAGCATGCAGAATCGACTCAGAATAGGAAAAGGAGACGTTTAGGTCAATTTTATGCATTCTGGCGTTCGTAGATACAAGAAAACTGTTAAAATTCTTCAGAAACGTCACTTTTGAAGTGTTTTCTTATACTTTTAAGCCAATCAGATACCCTACGGGCTCGGAAAGTGCAACGAAACCATCAAATTTTAGCTAGAAACTGTATTTTTGTCGATTTTTATTGAATTTGAACTATATTTCAACGTTTTTTGATGGTTCTGAGCCACCAAACACACTTAAAGCATGCAGAATCGACTCAGAATAGGAAAAGGAGACGTTTAGGTCAATTTTATGCATTCTGGCGTTCGTAGATACAAGAAAACTGTTAAAATTCTTCAGAAACGTCACTTTTGAAGTGTTTTCTTGTACTTTTAAGCCAATCAGATACCCTACGGGCTCGGAAAGTGCAACGAAACCATCAAATTTTAGCTAGAAACTGTATTTTTGTCGATTTTTATTGAATTTGAACTATATTTCAACGTTTTTTGATGGTTCTGAGCCACCAAACACACTTAAAGCATGCAGAATCGACTCAGAATAGGAAAAGGAGACGTTTAGGTCAATTTTATGCATTCTGGCGTTCGTAGATACAAGAAAACTGTTAAAATTCTTCAGAAACGTCACTTTTGAAGTGTTTTCTTGTACTTTTAAGCCAATCAGATACCCTACGGGCTCGGAAAGTGCAACGAAACCATCAAATTTTAGCTAGAAACTGTATTTTTGTCGAATTTTATTGAATTTGAACTATATTTCAACGTTTTTTGATGGTTCTGAGCCACCAAACACACTTAAAGCATGCAGAATCGACTCAGAATAGGAAAAGGAGACGTTTAGGTCAAATTTATGCATTCTGGCGTTCGTAGATACAAGAAAACTGTTAAAATTCTTCAGAAACGTCACTTTTGAAGTGTTTTCTTGTACTTTTAAGCCAATCAGATACCCTACGGGCTCGGAAAGTGCAACGAAACCATCAAATTTTAGCTAGAAACTGTATTTTTGTCGATTTTTATTGAATTTGAACTATATTTCAACGTTTTTTGATGGTTCTGAGCCACCAAACACACTTAAAGCATGCAGAATCGACTCAGAATAGGAAAAGGAGACGTTTAGGTCAATTTTATGCATTCTGGCGTTCGTAGATACAAGAAAACTGTTAAAATTCTTCAGAAACGTCACTTTTGAAGTGTTTTCTTGTACTTTTAAGCCAATCAGATACCCTACGGGCTCGGAAAGTGCAACGAAACCATCAAATTTTAGCTAGAAACTGTATTTTTGTCGATTTTTATTGAATTTGAACTATATTTCAACGTTTTTTGATGGTTCTGAGCCACCAAACACACTTAAAGCATGCAGAATCGACTCAGAATAGGAAAAGGAGACGTTTAGGTCAATTTTATGCATTCTGGCGTTCGTAGATACAAGAAAACTGTTAAAATTCTTCAGAAACGTCACTTTTGAAGTGTTTTCTTGTAGTTTTAAGCCAATCAGATACCCTACGGGCTCGGAAAGTGCAACGAAACCATCAAATTTTAGCTAGAAACTGTATTTTTGTCGATTTTTATTGAATTTGAACTATATTTCAACGTTTTTTGATGGTTCTGAGCCACCAAACACACTTAAAGCATGCAGAATCGACTCAGAATAGGAAAAGGAGATGTTTAGGTCAATTTTATGCATTCTGGCGTTCGTAGATACAAGAAAACTGTTAAAATTCTTCAGAAACGTCACTTTTGAAGTGTTTTCTTGTACTTTTAAGCCAATCAGATACCCTACGGGCTCGGAAAGTGCAACGAAACCATCAAATTTTAGCTAGAAACTGTATTTTTGTCGATTTTTATTGAATTTGAACTATATTTCAACGTTTTTTGATGGTTCTGAGCCACCAAACACACTTAAAGCATGCAGAATCGACTCACAATAGGAAAAGGAGACGTTTAGGTCAATTTTATGCATTCTGGCGTTCGTAGATACAAGAAAACTGTTAAAATTCTTCAGAAACGTCACTTTTGAAGTGTTTTCTTGTACTTTTAAGCCAATCAGATACCCTACGGGCTCGGAAAGTGCAACGAAACCATCAAATTTTAGCTAGAAACTGTATTTTTGTCGATTTTTATTGAATTTGAACTATATTTCAACGTTTTTTGATGGTTCTGAGCCACCAAACACACTTAAAGCATGCAGAATCGACTCAGAATAGGAAAAGGAGACGTTTAGGTCAATTTTATGCATTCTGGCGTTCGTAGATACAAGAAAACTGTTAAAATTCTTCAGAAACGTCACTTTTGAAGTGTTTTCTTGTACTTTTAAGCCAATCAGATACCCTACGGGCTCGGAAAGTGCAACGAAACCATCAAATTTTAGCTAGAAACTGTATTTTTGTCGATTTTTATTGAATTTGAACTATATTTCAACGTTTTTTGATGGTTCTGAGCCACCAAACACACTTAAAGCATGCAGAATCGACTCAGAATAGGAAAAGGAGACGTTTAGGTCAATTTTATGCATTCTGGCGTTCGTAGATACAAGAAAACTGTTAAAATTCTTCAGAAACGTCACTTTTGAAGTGTTTTCTTGTACTTTTAAGCCAATCGGATACCCTACGGGCTCGGAAAGTGCAACGAAACCATCAAATTTTAGCTAGAAACTGTATTTTTGTCGATTTTTATTGAATTTGAACTATATTTCAACGTTTTTTGATGGTTCTGAGCCACCAAACACACTTAAAGCATGCAGAATCGACTCAGAATAGGAAAAGGAGACGTTTAGGTCAATTTTATGCATTCTGGCGTTCGTAGATACAAGAAAACTGTTAAAATTCTTCAGAAACGTCACTTTTGAAGTGTTTTCTTATACTTTTAAGCCAATCAGATACCCTACGGGCTCGGAAAGTGCAACGAAACCATCAAATTTTAGCTAGAAACTGTATTTTTGTCGATTTTTATTGAATTTGAACTATATTTCAACGTTTTTTGATGGTTCTGAGCCACCAAACACACTTAAAGCATGCAGAATCGACTCAGAATAGGAAAAGGAGATGTTTAGGTCAATTTTATGCATTCTGGCGTTCGTAGATACAAGAAAACTGTTAAAATTCTTCAGAAACGTCACTTTTGAAGTGTTTTCTTGTACTTTTAAGCCAATCAGATACCCTACGGGCTCGGAAAGTGCAACGAAACCATCAAATTTTAGCTAGAAACTGTATTTTTGTCGATTTTTATTGAATTTGAACTATATTTCAACGTTTTTTGATGGTTCTGAGCCACCAAACACACTTAAAGCATGCAGAATCGACTCAGAATAGGAAAAGGAGACGTTTAGGTCAATTTTATGCATTCTGGCGTTCGTAGATACAAGAAAACTGTTAAAATTCTTCAGAAACGTCACTTTTGAAGTGTTTTCTTGTACTTTTAAGCCAATCAGATACCCTACGGGCTCGGAAAGTGCAACGAAACCATCAAATTTTAGCTAGAAACTGTATTTTTGTCGATTTTTATTGAATTTGAACTATATTTCAACGTTTTTTGATGGTTCTGAGCCACCAAACACACTTAAAGCATGCAGATTCGACTCAGAATAGGAAAAGGAGACGTTTAGGTCAATTTTATGCATTCTGGCGTTCGTAGATACAAGAAAACTGTTAAAATTCTTCAGAAACGTCACTTTTGAAGTGTTTTCTTGTACTTTTAAGCCAATCAGATACCCTACGGGCTCGGAAAGTGCAACGAAACCATCAAATTTTAGCTAGAAACTGTATTTTTGTCGATTTTTATTGAATTTGAACTATATTTCAACGTTTTTTGATGGTTCTGAGCCACCAAACACACTTAAAGCATGCAGAATCGAGTCAGAATAGGAAAAGGAGACGTTTAGGTCAATTTTATGCATTCTGGCGTTCGTAGATACAAGAAAACTGTTAAAATTCTTCAGAAACGTCACTTTTGAAGTGTTTTCTTGTACTTTTAAGCCAATCAGATTCCCTACGGGCTCGGAAAGTGCAACGAAACCATCAAATTTTAGCTAGAAACTGTATTTTTGTCGATTTTTATTGAATTTGAACTATATTTCAACGTTTTTTGATGGTTCTGAGCCACCAAACACACTTAAAGCATGCAGAATCGACTCAGAATAGGAAAAGGAGACGTTTAGGTCAATTTTATGCATTCTGGCGTTCGTAGATACAAGAAAACTGTTAAAATTCTTCAGAAACGTCACTTTTGAAGTGTTTTCTTGTACTTTTAAGCCAATCAGATACCCAACGGGCTCGGAAAGTGCAACGAAACCATCAAATTTTAGCTAGAAACTGTATTTTTGTCGATTTTTATTGAATTTGAACTATATTTCAACGTTTTTTGATGGTTCTGAGCCACCAAACACACTTAAAGCATGCAGAATCGACTCAGAATAGGAAAAGGAGACGTTTAGGTCAATTTTATGCATTCTGGCGTTCGTAGATACAAGAAAACTGTTAAAATTCTTCAGAAACGTCACTTTTGAAGTGTTTTCTTGTACTTTTAAGCCAATCAGATACCCTACGGGCTCCGAAAGTGCAACGAAACCATCAAATTTTAGCTAGAAACTGTATTTTTGTCGATTTTTATTGAATTTGAACTATATTTCAACGTTTTTTGATGGTTCTGAGCCACCAAACACACTTAAAGCATGCAGAATCGACTCAGAATAGGAAAAGGAGACGTTTAGGTCAATTTTATGCATTCTGGCGTTCGTAGATACAAGAAAACTGTTAAAATTCTTCAGAAACGTGACTTTTGAAGTGTTTTCTTGTACTTTTAAGCCAATCAGATACCCTACGGGCTCGGAAAGTGCAACGAAACCATCAAATTTTAGATAGAAACTGTATTTTTGTCGATTTTTATTGAATTTGAACTATATTTCAACGTTTTTTGATGGTTCTGAGCCACCAAACACACTTAAAGCATGCAGAATCGACTCAGAATAGGAAAAGGAGACGTTTAGGTCAATTTTATGCATTCTGGCGTTCGTAGATACAAGAAAACTGTTAAAATTCTTCAGAAACGTCACTTTTGAAGTGTTTTCTTGTACTTTTAAGCCAATCAGATACCCTACGGGCTCGGAAAGTGCAACGAAACCATCAAATTTTAGCTAGAAACTGTATTTTTGTCGATTTTTATTGAATTTGAACTATATTTCAACGTTTTTTGATGGTTCTGAGCCACCAAACACACTTAAAGCATGCAGAATCGACTCAGAATAGGAAAAGGAGACGTTTAGGTCAATTTTATGCATTCTGGCGTTCGTAGATACAAGAAAACTGTTAAAATTCTTCAGAAACGTCACTTTTGAAGTGTTTTCTTGTACTTTTAAGCCAATCAGATACCCTACGGGCTCGGAAAGTGCAACGAAACCATCAAATTTTAGCTAGAAACTGTATTTTTGTCGATTTTTATTGAATTTGAACTATATTTCAACGTTTTTTGATGGTTCTGAGCCACCAAACACACTTAAAGCATGCAGAATCGACTCAGAATAGGAAAAGGAGACGTTTAGGTCAATTTTATGCATTCTGGCGTTCGTAGATACAAGAAAACTGTTAAAATTCTTCAGAAACGTCACTTTTGAAGTGTTTTCTTGTACTTTTAAGCCAATCAGATACCCAACGGGCTCGGAAAGTGCAACGAAACCATCAAATTTTAGCTAGAAACTGTATTTTTGTCGATTTTTATTGAATTTGAACTATATTTCAACGTTTTTTGATGGTTCTGAGCCACCAAACACTCTTAAAGCATGCAGAATCGACTCAGAATAGGAAAAGGAGACGTTTAGGTCAATTTTATGCATTCTGGCGTTCGTAGATACAAGAAAACTGTTAAAATTCTTCAGAAACGTCACTTTTGAAGTGTTTTCTTGTACTTTTAAGCCAATCAGATACCCTACGGGCTCGGAAAGTGCAACGAAACCATCAAATTTTAGCTAGAAACTGTATTTTTGTCGATTTTTATTGAATTTGAACTATATTTCAACGTTTTTTGATGGTTCTGAGCCACCAAACACACTTAAAGCATGCAGAATCGACTCAGAATAGGAAAAGGAGACGTTTAGGTCAATTTTATGCATTCTGGCGTTCGTAGATACAAGAAAACTGTTAAAATTCTTCAGAAACGTCACTTTTGAAGTGTTTTCTTGTACTTTTAAGCCAATCAGATACCCTACGGGCTCGGAAAGTGCAACGAAACCATCAAATTTTAGCTAGAAACTGTATTTTTGTCGATTTTTATTGAATTTGAACTATATTTCAACGTTTTTTGATGGTTCTGAGCCACCAAACACACTTAAAGCATGCAGAATCGACTCAGAATAGGAAAAGGAGACGTTTAGGTCAATTTTATGCATTCTGGCGTTCGTAGATACAAGAAAACTGTTAAAATTCTTCAGGAACGTCACTTTTGAAGTGTTTTCTTGTCCTTTTAAGCCAATCAGATACCCTACGGGCTCGGAAAGTGCAACGAAACCATCAAATTTTAGCTAGAAACTGTATTTTTGTCGATTTTTATTGAATTTGAACTATATTTCAACGTTTTTTGATGGTTTTGAGCCACCAAACACACTTAAAGCATGCAGAATCGACTCAGAATAGGAAAAGGAGACGTTTAGGTCAATTTTATGCATTCTGGCGTTCGTAGATACAAGAAAACTGTTAAAATTCTTCAGAAACGTCACTTTTGAAGTGTTTTCTTGTACTTTTAAGCCAATCAGATACCCTACGGGCTCGGAAAGTGCAACGAAACCATCAAATTTTAGCTAGAAACTGTATTTTTGTCGATTTTTATTGAATTTGAACTATATTTCAACGTTTTTTGATTGTTCTGAGCCACCAAACACACTTAAAGCATGCAGAATCGACTCAGAATAGGAAAAGGAGACGTTTAGGTCAATTTTATGCATTCTGGCGTTCGTAGATACAAGAAAACTGTTAAAATTCTTCAGAAACGTCACTTTTGAAGTGTTTTCTTGTACTTTTAAGCCAATCAGATACCCTACGGGCTCGGAAAGTGCAACGAAACCATCAAATTTTAGCTAGAAACTGTATTTTTGTCGATTTTTATTGAATTTGAACTATATTTCAACGTTTTTTGATGGTTCTGAGCCACCAAACACACTTAAAGCATGCAGAATCGACTCAGAATAGGAAAAGGAGACGTTTAGGTCAATTTTATGCATTCTGGCGTTCGTAGATACAAGAAAACTGTTAAAATTCTTCAGAAACGTCACTTTTGAAGTGTTTTCTTGTACTTTTAAGCCAATCAGATACCCTACGGGCTCGGAAAGTGCAACGAAACCATCAAATTTTAGCTAGAAACTGTATTTTTGTCGATTTTTATTGAATTTGAACTATATTTCAACGTTTTTTGATGGTTCTGAGCCACCAAACACACTTAAAGCATGCAGAATCGACTCAGAATAGGAAAAGGAGACGTTTAGGTCAATTTTATGCATTCTGGCGTTCGTAGATACAAGAAAACTGTTAAAATTCTTCAGAAACGTCACTTTTGAAGTGTTTTCTTGTACTTTTAAGCCAATCAGATACCCAACGGGCTCGGAATGTGCAACGAAACCATCAAATTTTAGCTAGAAACTGTATTTTTGTCGATTTTTATTGAATTTGAACTATATTTCAACGTTTTTTGATGGTTCTGAGCCACCAAACACTCTTAAAGCATGCAGAATCGACTCAGAATAGGAAAAGGAGACGTTTAGGTCAATTTTATGCATTCTGGCGTTCGTAGATACAAGAAAACTGTTAAAATTCTTCAGAAACGTCACTTTTGAAGTGTTTTCTTGTACTTTTAAGCCAATCAGATACCCTACGGGCTCGGAAAGTGCAACGAAACCATCAAATTTTAGCTAGAAACTGTATTTTTGTCGATTTTTATTGAATTTGAACTATATTTCAACGTTTTTTGATGGTTCTGAGCCACCAAACACACTTAAAGCATGCAGAATCGACTCAGAATAGGAAAAGGAGACGTTTAGGTCAATTTTATGCATTCTGGCGTTCGTAGATACAAGAAAACTGTTAAAATTCTTCAGAAACGTCACTTTTGAAGTGTTTTCTTGTACTTTTAAGCCAATCAGATACCCTACGGGCTCGGAAAGTGCAACGAAACCATCAAATTTTAGCTAGAAACTGTATTTTTGTCGATTTTTATTGAATTTGAACTATATTTCAACGTTTTTTGATGGTTCTGAGCCACCAAACACACTTAAAGCATGCAGAATCGACTCAGAATAGGAAAAGGAGACGTTTAGGTCAATTTTATGCATTCTGGCGTTCGTAGATACAAGAAAACTGTTAAAATTCTTCAGGAACGTCACTTTTGAAGTGTTTTCTTGTACTTTTAAGCCAATCAGATACCCTACGGGCTCGGAAAGTGCAACGAAACCATCAAATTTTAGCTAGAAACTGTATTTTTGTCGATTTTTATTGAATTTGAACTATATTTCAACGTTTTTTGATGGTTCTGAGCCACCAAACACACTTAAAGCATGCAGAATCGACTCAGAATAGGAAAAGGAGACGTTTAGGTCAATTTTATGCATTCTGGCGTTCGTAGATACAAGAAAACTGTTAAAATTCTTCAGGAACGTCACTTTTGAAGTGTTTTCTTGTACTTTTAAGCCAATCAGATACCCTACGGGCTCGGAAAGTGCAACGAAACCATCAAATTTTAGCTAGAAACTGTATTTTTGTCGATTTTTATTGAATTTGAACTATATTTCAACGTTTTTTGATGGTTCTGAGCCACCAAACACACTTAAAGCATGCAGAATCGACTCAGAATAGGAAAAGGAGACGTTTAGGTCAATTTTATGCATTCTGGCGTTCGTAGATACAAGAAAACTGTTAAAATTCTTCAGAAACGTCACTTTTGAAGTGTTTTCTTGTACTTTTAAGCCAATCAGATACCCTACGGGCTCGGAAAGTGCAACGAAACCATCAAATTTTAGCTAGAAACTGTATTTTTGTCGATTTTTATTGAATTTGAACTATATTTCAAAGTTTTTTGATGGTTCTGAGCCACCAAACACACTTAAAGCATGCAGAATCGACTCAGAATAGGAAAAGGAGACGTTTAGGTCAAATTTATGCATTCTGGCGTTCGTAGATACAAGAAAACTGTTAAAATTCTTCAGAAACGTCACTTTTGAAGTGTTTTCTTGTACTTTTAAGCCAATCAGATACCCTACGGGCTCGGAAAGTGCAACGAAACCATCAAATTTTAGCTAGAAACTGTATTTTTGTCGATTTTTATTGAATTTGAACTATATTTCAACGTTTTTTGATGGTTCTGAGCCACCAAACACACTTAAAGCATGCAGAATCGACTCAGAATAGGAAAAGGAGACGTTTAGGTCAATTTTATGCATTCTGGCGTTCGTAGATACAAGAAAACTGTTAAAATTCTTCAGAAACGTCACTTTTGAAGTGTTTTCTTGTACTTTTAAGCCAATCAGATACCCTACGGGCTCGGAAAGTGCAACGAAACCATCAAATTTTAGCTAGAAACTGTATTTTTGTCGATTTTTATTGAATTTGAACTATATTTCAACGTTTTTTGATGGTTCTGAGCCACCAAACACACTTAAAGCATGCAGAATCGACTCAGAATAGGAAAAGGAGACGTTTAGGTCAATTTTATGCATTCTGGCGTTCGTAGATACAAGAAAACTGTTAAAATTCTTCAGAAACGTCACTTTTGAAGTGTTTTCTTGTACTTTTAAGCCAATCAGATACCCTACGGGCTCGGAAAGTGCAACGAAACCATCAAATTTTAGCTAGAAACTGTATTTTTGTCGATTTTTATTGAATTTGAACTATATTTCAACGTTTTTTGATGGTTCTGAGCCACCAAACACACTTAAAGCATGCAGAATCGACTCAGAATAGGAAAAGGAGACGTTTAGGTCAATTTTATGCATTCTGGCGTTCGTAGATACAAGAAAACTGTTAAAATTCTTCAGAAACGTCACTTTTGAAGTGTTTTCTTGTACTTTTAAGCCAATCAGATACCCTACGGGCTCGGAAAGTGCAACGAAACCATCAAATTTTAGCTAGAAACTGTATTTTTGTCGATTTTTATTGAATTTGAACTATATTTCAACGTTTTTTGATGGTTCTGAGCCACCAAACACACTTAAAGCATGCAGAATCGACTCAGAATAGGAAAAGGAGACGTTTAGGTCAATTTTATTTATTCTGGCGTTCGTAGATACAAGAAAACTGTTAAAATTCTTCAGAAACGTCACTTTTGAAGTGTTTTCTTGTACTTTTAAGCCAATCAGATACCCTACGGGCTCGGAAAGTGCAACGAAACCATCAAATTTTAGCTAGAAACTGTATTTTTGTCGATTTTTATTGAATTTGAACTATATTTCAACGTTTTTTGATGGTTCTGAGCCACCAAACACACTTAAAGCATGCAGAATCGACTCAGAATAGGAAAAGGAGACGTTTAGGTCAATTTTATGCATTCTGGCGTTCGTAGATACAAGAAAACTGTTAAAATTCTTCAGAAACGTCACTTTTGAAGTGTTTTCTTGTACTTTTAAGCCAATCAGATACCCTACGGGCTCGGAAAGTGCAACGAAACCATCAAATTTTAGCTAGAAACTGTATTTTTGTCGATTTTTATTGAATTTGAACTATATTTCAACGTTTTTTGATGGTTCTGAGCCACCAAACACACTTAAAGCATGCAGAATCGACTCAGAATAGGAAAAGGAGACGTTTAGGTCAATTTTATGCATTCTGGCGTTCGTAGATACAAGAAAACTGTTAAAATTCTTCAGAAACGTCACTTTTGAAGTGTTTTCTTGTACTTTTAAGCCAATCAGATACCCTACGGGCTCGGAAAGTGCAACGAAACCATCAAATTTTAGCTAGAAACTGTATTTTTGTCGATTTTTATTGAATTTGAACTATATTTCAACGTTTTTTGATGGTTCTGAGCCACCAAACACACTTAAAGCATGCAGAATCGACTCAGAATAGGAAAAGGAGACGTTTAGGTCAATTTTATGCATTCTGGCGTTCGTAGATACAAGAAAACTGTTAAAATTCTTCAGAAACGTCACTTTTGAAGTGTTTTCTTGTACTTTTAAGCCAATCAGATACCCTACGGGCTCGGAAAGTGCAACGAAACCATCAAATTTTAGCTAGAAACTGTATTTTTGTCGATTTTTATTGAATTTGAACTATATTTCAACGTTTTTTGATGGTTCTGAGCCACCAAACACACTTAAAGCATGCAGAATCGACTCAGAATAGGAAAAGGAGACGTTTAGGTCAATTTTATGCATTCTGGCGTTCGTAGATACAAGAAAACTGTTAAAATTCTTCAGAAACGTCACTTTTGAAGTGTTTTCTTGTACTTTTAAGCCAATCAGATACCCTACGGGCTCGGAAAGTGCAACGAAACCATCAAATTTTAGCTAGAAACTGTATTTTTGTCGATTTTTATTGAATTTGAACTATATTTCAACGTTTTTTGATGGTTCTGAGCCACCAAACACACTTAAAGCATGCAGAATCGACTCAGAATAGGAAAAGGAGACGTTTAGGTCAATTTTATGCATTCTGGCGTTCGTAGATACAAGAAAACTGTTAAAATTCTTCAGAAACGTCACTTTTGAAGTGTTTTCTTGTACTTTTAAGCCAATCAGATACCCTACGGGCTCGGAAAGTGCAACGAAACCATCAAATTTTAGCTAGAAACTGTATTTTTGTCGATTTTTATTGAATTTGAACTATATTTCAACGTTTTTTGATGGTTCTGAGCCACCAAACACACTTAAAGCATGCAGAATCGACTCAGAATAGGAAAAGGAGACGTTTAGGTCAATTTTATGCATTCTGGCGTTCGTAGATACAAGAAAACTGTTAAAATTCTTCAGAAACGTCACTTTTGAAGTGTTTTCTTGTACTTTTAAGCCAATCAGATACCCTACGGGCTCGGAAAGTGCAACGAAACCATCAAATTTTAGCTAGAAACTGTATTTTTGTCGATTTTTATTGAATTTGAACTATATTTCAACGTTTTTTGATGGTTCTGAGCCACCAAACACACTTAAAGCATGCAGAATCGACTC
>NW_026973088.1:0-48000 GCF_036711695.1 Zophobas morio | reverse complement strand
GTTTCTGAAGAATTTTAACAGTTTTCTTGTATCTACGAACGCCAGAATGCATAAAATTGACCTAAACGTCTCCTTTTCCTATTCTGAGTCGATTCTGCATGCTTAAAGTGTGTTTGGTGGCTCAGAACCATCAAAAAACGTTGAAATATAGTTCAAATTCAATAAAAATCGACAAAAATACAGTTTCTAGCTAAAATTTGATGGTTTCGTTGCACTTTCCGAGCCCGTAGGGTATCTGAGTGGCTTAAAAGTACAAGAAAACACTTCAAAAGTGACGTTTCTGAAGAATTTTAACAGTTTTCTTGTATCTACGAACGCCAGAATGCATAAAATTGACCTAAACGTCTCCTTTTCCTATTCTGAGTCGATTCTGCATGCTTTAAGTGTGTTTGGTGGCTCAGAACCATCAAAAAACGTTGAAATATAGTTCAAATTCAATAAAAATCGACAAAAATACAGTTTCTAGCTAAAATTTGATGGTTTCGTTGCACTTTCCGAGCCCGTAGGGTATCTGAGTGGCTTAAAAGTACAAGAAAACACTTCAAAAGTGACGTTTCTGAAGAATTTTAACAGTTTTCTTGTATCTACGAACGCCAGAATGCATAAAATTGACCTAAACGTCTCCTTTTCCTATTCTGAGTCGATTCTGCATGCTTTAAGTGTGTTTGGTGGCTCAGAACCATCAAAAAAACGTTGAAAAATAGTTCAAATTCAATAAAAATCGACAAAAATACAGTTTCTAGCTAAAATTTGATGGTTTCGTTGCACTTTCCGAGCCCGTAGGGTATCTGAGTGGCTTAAAAGTACAAGAAAACACTTCAAAAGTGACGTTTCTGAAGAATTTTAACAGTTTTCTTGTATCTACGAACGCCAGAATGCATAAAATTGACCTAAACGTCTCCTTTTCCTATTCTGAGTCGATTCTGCATGCTTTAAGTGTGTTTGGTGGCTCAGAACCATCAAAAAACGTTGAAATATAGTTCAAATTCAATAAAAATCGACAAAAATACAGTTTCTAGCTAAAATTTGATGGTTTCGTTGCACTTTCCGAGCCCGTAGGGTATCTGAGTGGCTTAAAAGTACAAGAAAACACTTCAAAAGTGACGTTTCTGAAGAATTTTAACAGTTTTCTTGTATCTACGAACGCCAGAATGCATAAAATTGACCTAAACGTCTCCTTTTCCTATTCTGAGTCGATTCTGCATGCTTTAAGTGTGTTTGGTGGCTCAGAACCATCAAAAAACGTTGAAATATAGTTCAAATTCAATAAAAATCGACAAAAATACAGTTTCTAGCTAAAATTTGATGGTTTCGTTGCACTTTCCGAGCCCGTAGGGTATCTGAGTGGCTTAAAAGTACAAGAAAACACTTCAAAAGTGACGTTTCTGAAGAATTTTAACAGTTTTCTTGTATCTACGAACGCCAGAATGCATAAAATTGACCTAAACGTCTCCTTTTCCTATTCTGAGTCGATTCTGCATGCTTTAAGTGTGTTTGGTGGCTCAGAACCATCAAAAAACGTTGAAATATAGTTCAAATTCAATAAAAATCGACAAAAATACAGTTTCTAGCTAAAATTTGATGGTTTCGTTGCACTTTCCGAGCCCGTAGGGTATCTGAGTGGCTTAAAAGTACAAGAAAACACTTCAAAAGTGACGTTTCTGAAGAATTTTAACAGTTTTCTTGTATCTACGAACGCCAGAATGCATAAAATTGACCTAAACGTCTCCTTTTCCTATTCTGAGTCGATTCTGCATGCTTTAAGTGTGTTTGGTGGCTCAGAACCATCAAAAAACGTTGAAATATAGTTCAAATTCAATAAAAATCGACAAAAATACAGTTTCTAGCTAAAATTTGATGGTTTCGTTGCACTTTCCGAGCCCGTTGGGTATCTGAGTGGCTTAAAAGTACAAGAAAACACTTCAAAAGTGACGTTTCTGAAGAATTTTAACAGTTTTCTTGTATCTACGAACGCCAGAATGCATAAAATTGACCTAAACGTCTCCTTTTCCTATTCTGAGTCGATTCTGCATGCTTTAAGTGTGTTTGGTGGCTCAGAACCATCAAAAAACGTTGAAATATAGTTCAAATTCAATAAAAATCGACAAAAATACAGTTTCTAGCTAAAATTTGATGGTTTCGTTGCACTTTCCGAGCCCGTAGGGTATCTGAGTGGCTTAAAAGTACAAGAAAACACTTCAAAAGTGACGTTTCTGAAGAATTTTAACAGTTTTCTTGTATCTACGAACGCCAGAATGCATAAAATTGACCTAAACGTCTCCTTTTCCTATTCTGAGTCGATTCTGCATGCTTTAAGTGTGTTTGGTGGCTCAGAACCATCAAAAAACGTTGAAATATAGTTCAAATTCAATAAAAATCGACAAAAATACAGTTTCTAGCTAAAATTTGATGGTTTCGTTGCACTTTCCGAGCCCGTAGGGTATCTGAGTGGCTTAAAAGTACAAGAAAACACTTCAAAAGTGACGTTTCTGAAGAATTTTAACAGTTTTCTTGTATCTACGAACGCCAGAATGCATAAAATTGACCTAAACGTCTCCTTTTCCTATTCTGAGTCGATTCTGCATGCTTTAAGTGTGTTTGGTGGCTCAGAACCATCAAAAAACGTTGAAATATAGTTCAAATTCAATAAAAATCGACAAAAATACAGTTTCTAGCTAAAATTTGATGGTTTCGTTGCACTTTCCGAGCCCGTAGGGTATCTGAGTGGCTTAAAAGTACAAGAAAACACTTCAAAAGTGACGTTTCTGAAGAATTTTAACAGTTTTCTTGTATCTACGAACGCCAGAATGCATAAAATTGACCTAAACGTCTCCTTTTCCTATTCTGAGTCGATTCTGCATGCTTTAAGTGTGTTTGGTGGCTCAGAACCATCAAAAAACGTTGAAATATAGTTCAAATTCAATAAAAATCGACAAAAATACAGTTTCTAGCTAAAATTTGATGGTTTCGTTGCACTTTCCGAGCCCGTAGGGTATCTGAGTGGCTTAAAAGTACAAGAAAACACTTCAAAAGTGACGTTTCTGAAGAATTTTAACAGTTTTCTTGTATCTACGAACGCCAGAATGCATAAAATTGACCTAAACGTCTCCTTTTCCTATTCTGAGTCGATTCTGCATGCTTTAAGTGTGTTTGGTGGCTCAGAACCATCAAAAAACGTTGAAATATAGTTCAAATTCAATAAAAATCGACAAAAATACAGTTTCTAGCTAAAATTTGATGGTTTCGTTGCATTTTCCGAGCCCGTAGGGTATCTGAGTGGCTTAAAAGTACAAGAAAACACTTCAAAAGTGACGTTTCTGAAGAATTTTAACAGTTTTTTTGTATCTACGAACGCCAGAATGCATAAAATTGACCTAAACGTCTCCTTTTCCTATTCTGAGTCGATTCTGCATGCTTTAAGTGTGTTTGGTGGCTCAGAACCATCAAAAAACGTTGAAATATAGTTCAAATTCAATAAAAATCGACAAAAATACAGTTTCTAGCTAAAATTTGATGGTTTCGTTGCACTTTCCGAGCCCGTAGGGTATCTGAGTGGCTTAAAAGTACAAGAAAACACTTCAAAAGTGACGTTTCTGAAGAATTTTAACAGTTTTCTTGTATCTACGAACGCCAGAATGCATAAAATTGACCTAAACGTCTCCTTTTCCTATTCTGAGTCGATTCTGCATGCTTTAAGTGTGTTTGGTGGCTCAGAACCATCAAAAAACGTTGAAATATAGTTCAAATTCAATAAAAATCGACAAAAATACAGTTTCTAGCTAAAATTTGATGGTTTCGTTGCACTTTCCGAGCCCGTAGGGTATCTGAGTGGCTTAAAAGTACAAGAAAACGCTTCAAAAGTGACGTTTCTGAAGAATTTTAACAGTTTTCTTGTATCTACGAACGCCAGAATGCATAAAATTGACCTAAACGTCTCCTTTTCCTATTCTGAGTCGATTCTGCATGCTTTAAGTGTGTTTGGTGGCTCAGAACCATCAAAAAACGTTGAAATATAGTTCAAATTCAATAAAAATCGACAAAAATACAGTTTCTAGCTAAAATTTGATGGTTTCGTTGCACTTTCCGAGCCCGTAGGGTATCTGAGTGGCTTAAAAGTACAAGAAAACGCTTCAAAAGTGACGTTTCTGAAGAATTTTAACAGTTTTCTTGTATCTACGAACGCCAGAATGCATAAAATTGACCTAAACGTCTCCTTTTCCTATTCTGAGTCGATTCTGCATGCTTTAAGTGTGTTTGGTGGCTCAGAACCATCAAAAAACGTTGAAATATAGTTCAAATTCAATAAAAATCGACAAAAATACAGTTTCTAGCTAAAATTTGATGGTTTCGTTGCACTTTCCGAGCCCGTAGGGTATCTGAGTGGCTTAAAAGTACAAGAAAACGCTTCAAAAGTGACGTTTCTGAAGAATTTTAACAGTTTTCTTGTATCTACGAAGGCCAGAATGCATAAAATTGACCTAAACGTCTCCTTTTCCTATTCTGAGTCGATTCTGCATGCTTTAAGTGTGTTTGGTGGCTCAGAACCATCAGAAAACGTTGAAATATAGTTCAAATTCAATAAAAATCGACAAAAATACAGTTTCTAGCTAAAATTTGATGGTTTCGTTGCACTTTCCGAGCCCGTAGGGTATCTGAGTGGCTTAAAAGTACAAGAAAACACTTCAAAAGTGACGTTTCTGAAGAATTTTAACAGTTTTCTTGTATCTACGAACGCCAGAATGCATAAAATTGACCTAAACGTCTCCTTTTCCTATTCTGAGTCGATTCTGCATGCTTTAAGTGTGTTTGGTGGCTCAGAACCATCAAAAAACGTTGAAATATAGTTCAAATTCAATAAAAATCGACAAAAATACAGTTTCTAGCTAAAATTTGATGGTTTCGTTGCACTTTCCGAGCCCGTAGGGTATCTGAGTGGCTTAAAAGTACAAGAAAACACTTCAAAAGTGACGTTTCTGAAGAATTTTAACAGTTTTCTTGTATCTACGAACGCCAGAATGCATAAAATTGACCTAAACGTCTCCTTTTCCTATTCTGAGTCGATTCTGCATGCTTTAAGTGTGTTTGGTGGCTCAGAACCATCAAAAAACGTTGAAATATAGTTCAAATTCAATAAAAATCGACAAAAATACAGTTTCTAGCTAAAATTTGATGGTTTCGTTGCACTTTCCGAGCCCATAGGGTATCTGAGTGGCTTAAAAGTACAAGAAAACACTTCAAAAGTGACGTTTCTGAAGAATTTTAACAGTTTTCTTGTATCTACGAACGCCAGAATGCATAAAATTGACCTAAACGTCTCCTTTTCCTATTCTGAGTCGATTCTGCATGCTTTAAGTGTGTTTGGTGGCTCAGAACCATCAAAAAACGTTGAAATATAGTTCAAATTCAATAAAAATCGACAAAAATACAGTTTCTAGCTAAAATTTGATGGTTTCGTTGCACTTTCCGAGCCCGTAGGGTATCTGAGTGGCTTAAAAGTACAAGAAAACACTTCAAAAGTGACGTTTCTGAAGAATTTTAACAGTTTTCTTGTATCTACGAACGCCAGAATGCATAAAATTGACCTAAACGTCTCCTTTTCCTATTCTGAGTCGATTCTGCATGCTTTAAGTGTGTTTGGTGGCTCAGAACCATCAAAAAACGTTGAAATATAGTTCAAATTCAATAAAAATCGACAAAAATACAGTTTCTAGCTAAAATTTGATGGTTTCGTTGCACTTTCCGAGCCCGTAGGGTATCTGAGTGGCTTAAAAGTACAAGAAAACACTTCAAAAGTGACGTTTCTGAAGAATTTTAACAGTTTTCTTGTATCTACGAACGCCAGAATGCATAAAATTGACCTAAACGTCTCCTTTTCCTATTCTGAGTCGATTCTGCATTCTTTAAGTGTGTTTGGTGGCTCAGAACCATCAAAAAACGTTGAAATATAGTTCAAATTCAATAAAAATCGACAAAAATACAGTTTCTAGCTAAAATTTGATGGTTTCGTTGCACTTTCCGAGCCCGTAGGGTATCTGAGTGGCTTAAAAGTACAAGAAAACACTTCAAAAGTGACGTTTCTGAAGAATTTTAACAGTTTTCTTGTATCTACGAACGCCAGAATGCATAAAATTGACCTAAACGTCTCCTTTTCCTATTCTGAGTCGATTCTGCATGCTTTAAGTGTGTTTGGTGGCTCAGAACCATCAAAAAACGTTGAAATATAGTTCAAATTCAATAAAAATCGACAAAAATACAGTTTCTAGCTAAAATTTGATGGTTTCGTTGCACTTTCCGAGCCCGTAGGGTATCTGAGTGGCTTAAAAGTACAAGAAAACACTTCAAAAGTGACGTTTCTGAAGAATTTTAACAGTTTTCTTGTATCTACGAACGCCAGAATGCATAAAATTGACCTAAACGTCTCCTTTTCCTATTCTGAGTCGATTCTGCATGCTTTAAGTGTGTTTGGTGGCTCAGAACCATCAAAAAACGTTGAAATATAGTTCAAATTCAATAAAAATCGACAAAAATACAGTTTCTAGCTAAAATTTGATGGTTTCGTTGGACTTTCCGAGTCCGTAGGGTATCTGAGTGGCTTAAAAGTACAAGAAAACACTTCAAAAGTGACGTTTCTGAAGAATTTTAACAGTTTTCTTGTATCACCGAACGCCAGAATGCATAAAATTGACCTAAACGTCTCCTTTTCCTATTCTGAGTCGATTCTGCATGCTTTAAGTGTGTTTGGTGGCTCAGAACCATCAAAAAACGTTGAAATATAGTTCAAATTCAATAAAAATCGACAAAAATACAGTTTCTAGCTAAAATTTGATGGTTTCGTTGCACTTTCCGAGCCCGTAGGGTATCTGAGTGGCTTAAAAGTACAAGAAAACACTTCAAAAGTGACGTTTCTGAAGAATTTTAACAGTTTTCTTGTATCTACGAACGCCAGAATGCATAAAATTGACCTAAACGTCTCCTTTTCCTAATCTGAGTCGATTCTGCATGCTTTAAGTGTGTTTGGTGGCTCAGAACCATCAAAAAACGTTGAAATATAGTTCAAATTCAATAAAAATCGACAAAAATACAGTTTCTAGCTAAAATTTGATGGTTTCGTTGCACTTTCCGAGCCCGTAGGGTATCTGAGTAGCTTAAAAGTACAAGAAAACACTTCAAAAGTGACGTTTCTGAAGAATTTTAACAGTTTTCTTGTATCTACGAACGCCAGAATGCATAAAATTGACCTAAACGTCTGCTTTTCCTATTCTGAGTCGATTCTGCATGCTTTAAGTGTGTTTGGTGGCTCAGAACCATCAAAAAACGTTGAAATATAGTTCAAATTCAATAAAAATCGACAAAAATACAGTTTCTAGCTAAAATTTGATGGTTTCGTTGCACTTTCCGAGCCCGTAGGGTATCTGAGTGGCTTAAAAGTACAAGAAAACACTTCAAAAGTGACGTTTCTGAAGAATTTTAACAGTTTTCTTGTATCTACGAACGCCAGAATGCATAAAATTGACCTAAACGTCTCCTTTTCCTATTCTGAGTCGATTCTGCATGCTTTAAGTGTGTTTGGTGGCTCAGAACCATCAAAAAACGTTGAAATATAGTTCAAATTCAATAAAAATCGACAAAAATACAGTTTCTAGCTAAAATTTGATGGTTTCGTTGCACTTTCCGAGCCCGTAGGGTATCTGAGTGGCTTAAAAGTACAAGAAAACACTTCAAAAGTGACGTTTCTGAAGAATTTTAACAGTTTTCTTGTATCTACGAACGCCAGAATGCATAAAATTGACCTAAACGTCTCCTTTTCCTATTCTGATTCGATTCTGCATGCTTTAAGTGTGTTTGGTGGCTCAGAACCATCAAAAAACGTTGAAATATAGTTCAAATTCGATAAAAATCGACAAAAATACAGTTTGTAGCTAAAATTTGATGGTTTCGTTGCACTTTCCGAGCCCGTAGGGTATCTGAGTAGCTTAAAAGTACAAGAAAACACTTCAAAAGTGACGTTTCTGAAGAATTTTAACAGTTTTCTTGTATCTACGAACGCCAGAATGCATAAAATTGACCTAAACGTCTGCTTTTCCTATTCTGAGTCGATTCTGCATGCTTTAAGTGTGTTTGGTGGCTCAGAACCATCAAAAAACGTTGAAATATAGTTCAAATTCAATAAAAAACGACAAAAATACAGTTTCTAGCTAAAATTTGATGGTTTCGTTGCACTTTCCGAGCCCGTAGGGTATCTGAGTGGCTTAAAAGTACAAGAAAACACTTCAAAATGACGTTTCTGAAGAATTTTAACAGTTTTCTTGTATCTACGAACGCCAGAATGCATAAAATTGACCTAAAGGTCTCCTTTTCCTATTCTGAGTCGATTCTGCATGCTTTAAGTGTGTTTGGTGGCTCAGAACCATCAAAAAACGTTGAAATATAGTTCAAATTCAATAAAAATCGACAAAAATACAGTTTCTAGCTAAAATTTGATGGTTTCGTTGCACTTTCCGAGCCCGTAGGGTATCTGAGTGGCTTAAAAGTACAAGAAAACACTTCAAAAGTGATGTTTCTGAAGAATTTTAACAGTTTTCTTGTATCTACGAACGCCAGAATGCATAAAATTGACCTAAACGTCTCCTTTTCCTATTCTGAGTCGATTCTGCATGCTTTAAGTGTGTTTGGTGGCTCAGAACCATCAAAAAACGTTGAAATATAGTTCAAATTCAATAAAAATCGACAAAAATACAGTTTCTAGCTAAAATTTGATGGTTTCGTTGCACTTTCCGAGCCCGTAGGGTATCTGAGTGGCTTAAAAGTACAAGAAAACACTTCAAAAGTGACGTTTCTGAAGAATTTTAACAGTTTTCTTGTATCTACGAACGCCAGAATGCATAAAATTGACCTAAACGTCTCCTTTTCCTATTCTGAGTCGATTCTGCATGCTTTAAGTGTGTTTGGTGGCTCAGAACCATCAAAAAACGTTGAAATATAGTTCAAATTCAATAAAAATCGACAAAAATACAGTTTCCAGCTAAAATTTGATGGTTTCGTTGCACTTTCCGAGCCCGTAGGGTATCTGAGTGGCTTAAAAGTACAAGAAAACACTTCAAAAGTGACGTTTCTGAAGAATTTTAACAGTTTTCTTGTATCTACGAACGCCAGAATGCATAAAATTGACCTAAACGTCTCCTTTTCCTATTCTGAGTCGATTCTGCATGCTTTAAGTGTGTTTGGTGGCTCAGAACCATCAAAAAACGTTGAAATATAGTTCAAATTCAATAAAAATCGACAAAAATACAGTTTCTAGCTAAAATTTGATGGTTTCGTTGCACTTTCCGTGCCCGTAGGGTATCTGAGTGGCTTAAAAGTACAAGAAAACACTTCAAAAGTGACGTTTCTGAAGAATTTTAACAGTTTTCTTGTATCACCGAACGCCAGAATGCATAAAATTGACCTAAACGTCTCCTTTTCCTATTCTGAGTCGATTCTGCATGCTTTAAGTGTGTTTGGTGGCTCAGAACCATCAAAAAACGTTGAAATATAGTTCAAATTCAATAAAAATCGACAAAAATACAGTTTCTAGCTAAAATTTGATGGTTTCGTTGCACTTTCCGAGCCCGTAGGGTATCTGAGTGGCTTAAAAGTACAAGAAAACACTTCAAAAGTGACGTTTCTGAAGAATTTTAACAGTTTTCTTGTATCTACGAACGCCAGAATGCATAAAATTGACCTAAACGTCTCCTTTTCCTATTCTGAGTCGATTCTGCATGCTTTAAGTGTGTTTGGTGGCTCAGAACCATCAAAAAACGTTGAAATATAGTTCAAATTCAATAAAAATCGACAAAAATACAGTTTCTAGCTAAAATTTGATGGTTTCGTTGCACTTTCCGAGCCCGTAGGGTATCTGAGTAGCTTAAAAGTACAAGAAAACACTTCAAAAGTGACGTTTCTGAAGAATTTTAACAGTTTTCTTGTATCTACGAACGCCAGAATGCATAAAATTGACCTAAACGTCTGCTTTTCCTATTCTGAGTCGATTCTGCATGCTTTAAGTGTGTTTGGTGGCTCAGAACCATCAAAAAACGTTGAAATATAGTTCAAATTCAATAAAAAACGACAAAAATACAGTTTCTAGCTAAAATTTGATGGTTTCGTTGCACTTTCCGAGCCCGTAGGGTATCTGAGTGGCTTAAAAGTACAAGAAAACACTTCAAAAGTGACGTTTCTGAAGAATTTTAACAGTTTTCTTGTATCTACGAACGCCAGAATGCATAAAATTGACCTAAACGTCTCCTTTTCCTATTCTGAGTCGATTCTGCATGCTTTAAGTGTGTTTGGTGGCTCAGAACCATCAAAAAACGTTGAAATATTGTTCAAATTCAATAAAAATCGACAAAAATACAGTTTCTAGCAAAAATTTGATGGTTTCGTTGCACTTTCCGAGCCCGTAGTGTATCTGAGTAGCTTAAAAGTACAAGAAAACACTTCAAAAGTGACGTTTCTGAAGAATTTTAACAGTTTTCTTGTATCTACGAACGCCAGAATGCATAAAATTGACCTAAACGTCTGCTTTTCCTATTCTGAGTCGATTCTGCATGCTTTAAGTGTGTTTGGTGGCTCAGAACCATCAAAAAACGTTGAAATATAGTTCAAATTCAATAAAAAACGACAAAAATACAGTTTCTAGCTAAAATTTGATGGTGTCGTTGCACTTTCCGAGCCCGTAGGGTATCTGAGTGGCTTAAAAGTACAAGAAAACACTTCAAAATGACGTTTCTGAAGAATTTTAACAGTTTTCTTGTATCTACGAACGCCAGAATGCATAAAATTGACCTAAACGTCTCCTTTTCCTATTCTGAGTCGATTCTGCATGCTTTAAGTGTGTTTGGTGGCTCAGAACCATCAAAAAACGTTGAAATATAGTTCAAATTCAATAAAAATCGACAAAAATACAGTTTCTAGCTAAAATTTGATGGTTTCGTTGCACTTTCCGAGCCCGTAGGGTATCTGAGTGGCTTAAAAGTACAAGAAAACACTTCAAAAGTGATGTTTCTGAAGAATTTTAACAGTTTTCTTGTATCTACGAACGCCAGAATGCATAAAATTGACCTAAACGTCTCCTTTTCCTATTCTGAGTCGATTCTGCATGCTTTAAGTGTGTTTGGTGGCTCAGAACCATCAAAAAACGTTGAAATATAGTTCAAATTCAATAAAAATCGACAAAAATACAGTTTCTAGCTAAAATTTGATGGTTTCGTTGCACTTTCCGAGCCCGTAGGGTATCTGAGTGGCTTAAAAGTACAAGAAAACACTTCAAAAGTGACGTTTCTGAAGAATTTTAACAGTTTTCTTGTATCTACGAACGCCAGAATGCATAAAATTGACCTAAACGTCTGCTTTTCCTATTCTGAGTCGATTCTGCATGCTTTAAGTGTGTTTGGTGGCTCAGAACCATCAAAAAACGTTGAAATATAGTTCAAATTCAATAAAAAACGACAAAAATACAGTTTCTAGCTAAAATTTGATGGTTTCGTTGCACTTTCCGAGCCCGTAGGGTATCTGAGTGGCTTAAAAGTACAAGAAAACACTTCAAAATGACGTTTCTGAAGAATTTTAACAGTTTTCTTGTATCTACGAACGCCAGAATGCATAAAATTGACCTAAACGTCTCCTTTTCCTATTCTGAGTCGATTCTGCATGCTTTAAGTGTGTTTGGTGGCTCAGAACCATCAAAAAACGTTGAAATATAGTTCAAATTCAATAAAAATCGACAAAAATACAGTTTCTAGCTAAAATTTGATGGTTTCGTTGCACTTTCCGAGCCCGTAGGGTATCTGAGTGGCTTAAAAGTACAAGAAAACACTTCAAAAGTGATGTTTCTGAAGAATTTTAACAGTTTTCTTGTATCTACGAACGCCAGAATGCATAAAATTGACCTAAACGTCTCCTTTTCCTATTCTGAGTCGATTCTGCATGCTTTAAGTGTGTTTGGTGGCTCAGAACCATCAAAAAACGTTGAAATATAGTTCAAATTCAATAAAAATCGACAAAAATACAGTTTCTAGCTAAAATTTGATGGTTTCGTTGCACTTTCCGAGCCCGTAGGGTATCTGAGTGGCTTAAAAGTACAAGAAAACACTTCAAAAGTGACGTTTCTGAAGAATTTTAACAGTTTTCTTGTATCTACGAACGCCAGAATGCATAAAATTGACCTAAACGTCTCCTTTTCCTATTCTGAGTCGATTCTGCATGCTTTAAGTGTGTTTGGTGGCTCAGAACCATCAAAAAACGTTGAAATATAGTTCAAATTCAATAAAAATCGACAAAAATACAGTTTCTAGCTAAAATTTGATGGTTTCGTTGCACTTTCCGAGCCCGTAGGGTATCTGAGTGGCTTAAAAGTACAAGAAAACACTTCAAAAGTGACGTTTCTGAAGAATTTTAACAGTTTTCTTGTATCTACGAACGCCAGAATGCATAAAATTGACCTAAACGTCTCCTTTTCCTATTCTGAGTCGATTCTGCATGCTTCAAGTGTGTTTGGTGGCTCAGAACCATCAAAAAACGTTGAAATATAGTTCAAATTCAATAAAAATCGACAAAAATACAGTTTCTAGCTAAAATTTGATGGTTTCGTTGCACTTTCCGAGCCCGTAGGGTATCTGAGTGGCTTAAAAGTACAAGAAAACACTTCAAAAGTGACGTTTCTGAAGAATTTTAACAGTTTTCTTGTATCTACGAACGCCAGAATGCATAAAATTGACCTAAACGTCTCCTTTTCCTATTCTGAGTCGATTCTGCATGCTTTAAGTGTGTTTGGTGGCTCAGAACCATCAAAAAACGTTGAAATATAGTTCAAATTCAATAAAAATCGACAAAAATACAGTTTCTAGCTAAAATTTGATGGTTTCGTTGCACTTTCCGAGCCCGTAGGGTATCTGAGTAGCTTAAAAGTACAAGAAAACACTTCAAAAGTGACGTTTCTGAAGAATTTTAACAGTTTTCTTGTATCTACGAACGCCAGAATGCATAAAATTGACCTAAACGTCTCCTTTTCCTATTCTGAGTCGATTCTGCATGCTTTAAGTGTGTTTGGTGGCTCAGAACCATCAAAAAACGTTGAAATATAGTTCAAATTCAATAAAAATCGACAAAAATACAGTTTCTAGCTAAAATTTGATGGTTTCGTTGCACTTTCCGAGCCCGTAGGGTATCTGAGTGGCTTAAAAGTACAAGAAAACACTTCAAAAGTGACGTTTCTGAAGAATTTTAACAGTTTTCTTGTATCTACGAACGCCAGAATGCATAAAATTGACCTAAACGTCTCCTTTTCCTATTCTGAGTCGATTCTGCATGCTTTAAGTGTGTTTGGTGGCTCAGAACCATCAAAAAACGTTGAAATATAGTTCAAATTCAATAAAAATCGACAAAAATACAGTTTCTAGCTAAAATTTGATGGTTTCGTTGCACTTTCCGAGCCCGTAGGGTATCTGAGTGGCTTAAAAGTACAAGAAAACACTTCAAAAGTGGCGTTTCTGAAGAATTTTAACAGTTTTCTTGTATCTACGAACGCCAGAATGCATAAAATTGACCTAAACGTCTCCTTTTCCTATTCTGAGTCGATTCTGCATGCTTTAAGTGTGTTTGGTGGCTCAGAACCATCAAAAAACGTTGAAATATAGTTCAAATTCAATAAAAATCGACAAAAATACAGTTTCTAGCTAAAATTTGATGGTTTCGTTGCACTTTCCGAGCCCGTAGGGTATCTGAGTGGCTTAAAAGTACAAGAAACCACTTCAAAAGTGACGTTTCTGAAGAATTTTAACAGTTTTCTTGTATCTACGAACGCCAGAATGCATAAAATTGACCTAAACGTCTCCTTTTCCTATTCTGAGTCGATTCTGCATGCTTTAAGTGTGTTTGGTGGCTCAGAACCATCAAAAAACGTTGAAATATAGTTCAAATTCAATAAAAATCGACAAAAATAAAGTTTCTAGCTAAAATTTGATGGTTTCGTTGCACTTTCCGAGCCCGTAGGGTATCTGAGTGGCTTAAAAGTACTAGAAAACACTTCAAAAGTGACGTTTCTGAAGAATTTTAACAGTTTTCTTGTATCTACGAACGCCAGAATGCATAAAATTGACCTAAACGTCTCCTTTTCCTATTCTGAGTCGATTCTGCATGCTTTAAGTGTGTTTGGTGGCTCAGAACCATCAAAAAACGTTGAAATATAGTTCAAATTCAATAAAAATCGACAAATATACAGTTTCTAGCTAAAATTTGATGGTTTCGTTGCACTTTCCGAGCCCGTAGGGTATCTGAGTGGCTTAAAAGTACAAGAAAACACTTCAAAAGTGACGTTTCTGAAGAATTTTAACAGTTTTCTTGTATCTACGAACGCCAGAATGCATAAAATTGACCTAAACGTCTCCTTTTCCTATTCTGAGTCGATTAGTTTCGTTGCACTTTCCGAGCCCGTTGGGTATCTGAGCGGCTTAAAAGTACAAGAAAACACTTCAAAAGTGACGTTTCTGAAGAATTTTAACAGTTTTCTTGTATCTACGAACGCCAGAATGCATAAAATTGACCTAAACGTCTCCTTTTCCTATTCTGAGTCGATTCTGCATGCTTTAAGTGCGTTTGGTGGCTCAGAACCATCAAAAAACGTTGAAATATAGTTCAAATTCAATAAAAATCGACAAAAATACAGTTTCTAGCTAAAATTTGATGGTTTCGTTGCACTTTCCGAGCCCGTAGGGTATCTGAGTGGGTTAAAAGTACAAGAAAACACTTCAAAAGTGACGTTTCTGAAGAATTTTAACAGTTTTCTTGTATCTACGAACGCCAGAATGCATAAAATTGACCTAAACGTCTCCTTTTCCTATTCTGAGTCGATTCTGCATGCTTTAAGTGTGTTTGGTGGCTCAGAACCATCAAAAAACGTTGAAATATAGTTCAAATTCAATAAAAATCGACAAAAATACAGTTTCTAGCTAAAATTTGATGGTTTCGTTGCACTTTCCGAGTCCGTAGGGTATCTGAGTGGCTTAAAAGTACAAGAAAACACTTCAAAAGTGACGTTTCTGAAGAATTTTAACAGTTTTCTTGCATCTACGAACGCCAGAATGCATAAAATTGACCTAAACGTCTCCTTTTCCTATTCTGAGTCGATTCTGCATGCTTTAAGTGTGTTTGGTGGCTCAGAACCATCAAAAAACGTTGAAATATAGTTCAAATTCAATAAAAATCGACAAAAATACAGTTTCTAGCTAAAATTTGATGGTTTCGTTGCACTTTCCGAGCCCGTAGGTTATCTGAGTGGCTTAAAAGTACAAGAAAACACTTCAAAAGTGACGTTTCTGAAGAATTTAAACAGTTTTCTTGTATCTACGAACGCCAGAATGCATAAAATTGACCTAAACGTCTCCTTTTCCTATTCTGAGTCGATTCTGCATGCTTTAAGTGTGTTTGGTGGCTCAGAACCATCAAAAAACTTTGAAATATAGTTCAAATTCAATAAAAATCGACAAAAATACAGTTTCTAGCTAAAATTTGATGGTTTCGTTGCACTTTCCGAGCCCGTAGGGTATCTGAGTGGCTTAAAAGTACAAGAAAACACTTCAAAAGTGACGTTTCTGAAGAATTTTAACAGTTTTCTTGTATCTACGAACGCCAGAATGCATAAAATTGACCTAAACATCTCCTTTTCCTATTCTGAGTCGATTCTGCATGCTTTAAGTGTGTTTGGTGGCTCAGAACCATCAAAAAACGTTGAAATTTAGTTCAAATTCAATAAAAATCGACAAAAATACAGTTTCTAGCTAAAATTTGATGGTTTCGTTGCACTTTCCGAGCCCGTAGGTTATCTGAGTGGCTTAAAAGTACAAGAAAACACTTCAAAAGTGACGTTTCTGAAGAATTTAAACAGTTTTCTTGTATCTACGAACGCCAGAATGCATAAAATTGACCTAAACGTCTCCTTTTCCTATTCTGAGTCGATTCTGCATGCTTTAAGTGTGTTTGGTGGCTCAGAACCATCAAAAAACTTTGAAATATAGTTCAAATTCAATAAAAATCGACAAAAATACAGTTTCTAGCTAAAATTTGATTGTTTCGTTGCACTTTCCGAGCCCGTAGGGTATCTGAGTGGCTTAAAAGTACAAGAAAACACTTCAAAAGTGACGTTTCTGAAGAATTTTAACAGTTTTCTTGTATCTACGAACGCCAGAATGCATAAAATTGACCTAAACGTCTCCTTTTCCTATTCTGAGTCGATTCTGCATGCTTTAAGTGTGTTTGGTGGCTCAGAACCATCAAAAAACGTTGAAATATAGTTCAAATTCAATAAAAATCGACAAAAATACAGTTTCTAGCTAAAATTTGATGGTTTCGTTACACTTTCCGAGCCCGTAGGGTATCTGAGTGGCTTAAAAGTACAAGAAAACACTTCAAAAGTGACGTTTCTGAAGAATTTTAACAGTTTTCTTGTATCTACGAACGCCAGAATGCATAAAATTGACGTAAACGTCGCCTTTTCCTATTCTGAGTCGATTCTGCATGCTTTAAGTGTGTTTGGTGGCTCAGAACCATCAAAAAACGTTGAAATATAGTTCAAATTCAATAAAAATCGACAAAAATACAGTTTCTAGCTAAAATTTGATGGTTTCGTTGCACTTTCCGAGCCCGTAGGGTATCTGAGTGGCTTAAAAGTACAAGAAAACACTTCAAAAGTGACGTTTCTGAAGAATTTTAACAGTTTTCTTGTATCTACGAACGCCAGAATGCATAAAATTGACCTAAACGTCTCCTTTTCCTATTCTGAGTCGATTCTGCATGCTTTAAGTGTGTTTGGTGGCTCAGAACCATCAAAAAACGTTGAAATATAGTTCAAATTCAATAAAAATCGACAAAAATACAGTTTCTAGCTAAAATTTGATGGTTTCGTTGCATTTTCCGAGCCCGTAGGGTATCTGAGTGGTTTAAAAGTACAAGAAAACACTTCAAAAGTGACGTTTCTGAAGAATTTTAACAGTTTTCTTGTATCTACGAACGCCAGAATGCATCAAATTGACCTAAACGTCTCCTTTTCCTATTCTGAGTCGATTCTGCATGCTTTAAGTGTGTTTGGTGGCTCAGAACCATCAAAAAACGTTGAAATATAGTTCAAATTCAATAAAAATCGACAAAAATACAGTTTCTAGCTAAAATTTGATGGTTTCGTTGCACTTTCCGAGCCCGTAGGGTATCTGAGTGGCTTAAAAGTACAAGAAAACACTTCAAAAGTGACGTTTCTGAAGAATTTTAACAGTTTTCTTGTATCTACGAACGCCATAATGCATAAAATTGACCTAAACGTCTCCTTTTCCTATTCTGAGTCGATTCTGCATGCTTTAAGTGTGTTTGGTGGCTCAGAACCATCAAAAAACGTTGAAATATAGTTCAAATTCAATAAAAATCGACAAAAATACAGTTTCTAGCTAAAATTTGATGGTTTCATTGCACTTTCCGAGCCCGTTGGGTATCTGAGTGGCTTAAAAGTACAAGAAAACATTTCAAAAGTGACGTTTCTGAAGAATTTTAACAGTTTTCTTGTATCTACGAACGCCAGAATGCATAAAATTGACCTAAACGTCTCCTTTTCCTATTCTGAGTCGATTCTGCATGCTTTAAGTGTGTTTGGTGGCTCAGAACCATCAAAAAACGTCGAAATATAGTTCAAATTCAATAAAAATCGACAAAAATACAGTTTCTAGCTAAAATTTGATGGTTTCGTTGCACTTTCCGAGCCGTAGGGTATCTGAGTGGCTTAAAAGTACAAGAAAACACTTCAAAAGTGACGTTTCTGAAGAATTTTAACAGTTTTCTTGTATCTACGAACGACAGAATGCATAAAATTGACCTAAACGTCTCCTTTTCCTATTCTGAGTCGATTCTGCATGCTTTAAGTGTGTTTGGTGGCTCAGAACCATCAAAAAACGTTGAAATATAGTTCAAATTCAATAAAAATCGACAAAAATTCAGTTTCTAGCTAAAATTTGATGGTTTCGTTGCACTTTCCGAGCCCGTAGGGTATCTGAGTGGCTTAAAAGTACAAGAAAACACTTCAAAAGTGACGTTTCTGAAGAATTTTAACAGTTTTCTTGTATCTACGAACGCCAGAATGCATAAAATTGACCTAAACGTCTCCTTTTCCTATTCTGAGTCGATTCTGCATGCTTTAAGTGTGTTTGGTGGCTCAGAACCATCAAAAAACGTTGAAATATAGTTCAAATTCAATAAAAATCGACAAAAATACAGTTTCTAGCTAAAATTTGATGGTTTCGTTGCACTTTCCGAGCCCGTAGGGTATCTGAGTGGCTTAAAAGTACAAGAAAACACTTCAAAAGTGACGTTTCTGAAGAATTTTAACAGTTTTCTTGTATCTACGAACGCCAGAATGCATAAAATTGACCTAAACGTCTCCTTTTCCTATTCTGAGTCGATTCTGCATGCTTTAAGTGTGTTTGGTGGCTCAGAACCATCAAAAAACGTTGAAATATAGTTCAAATTCAATAAAAATCGACAAAAATACAGTTTCTAGCTAAAATTTGATGGTTTCGTTGCCCTTTCCGAGCCCGTAGGGTATCTGAGTGGCTTAAAAGTACAAGAAAACACTTCAAAAGTGACGTTTCTGAAGAATTTTAACAGTTTTCTTGTATCTACGAACGCCAGAATGCATAAAATTGACCTAAACGTCTCCTTTTCCTATTCTGAGTCGATTCTGCATGCTTTAAGTGTGTTTGGTGGCTCAGAACCATCAAAAAACGTTGAAATATAGTTCAAATTCAATAAAAATCGACAAAAATACAGTTTCTAGCTAAAATTTGATGGTTTCGTTGCACTTTCCGAGCCCGTAGGGTATCTGAGTGGCTTAAAAGTACAAGAAAACACTTCAAAAGTGACGTTTCTGAAGAATTTTAACAGTTTTCTTGTATCTACGAACGCCAGAATGCATAAAATTGACCTAAACGTCTCCTTTTCCTATTCTGAGTCGATTCTGCATGCTTTAAGTGTGTTTGGTGGCTCAGAACCATCAAAAAACGTTGAAATATAGTTCAAATTCAATAAAAATCGACAAAAATACAGTTTCTAGCTAAAATTTGATGGTTTCGTTGCACTTTCCGAGCCCGTAGGGTATCTGAGTGGCTTAAAAGTACAAGAAAACACTTCAAAAGTGACGTTTCTGAAGAATTTTAACAGTTTTCTTGTATCTACGAACGCCAGAATGCATAAAATTGACCTAAACGTCTCCTTTTCCTATTCTGAGTCGATTCTGCATGCTTTAAGTGTGTTTGGTGGCTCAGAACCATCAAAAAACGTTGAAATATAGTTCAAATTCAATAAAAATCGACAAAAATACAGTTTCTAGCTAAAATTTGATGGTTTCGTTGCACTTTCCGAGCCCGTAGGGTATCTGAGTGGCTTAAAAGTACAAGAAAACACTTCAAAAGTGACGTTTCTGAAGAATTTTAACAGTTTTCTTGTATCTACGAACGCCAGAATGCATAAAATTGACCTAAACGTCTCCTTTTCCTATTCTGAGTCGATTCTGCATGCTTTAAGTGTGTTTGGTGGCTCAGAACCATCAAAAAACGTTGAAATATAGTTCAAATTCAATAAAAATCGACAAAAATACAGTTTCTAGCTAAAATTTGATGGTTTCGTTGCACTTTCCGAGCCCGTAGGGTATCTGAGTGGCTTAAAAGTACAAGAA
The DNA here is from genome assembly GCF_036711695.1 of Zophobas morio. Lineage (NCBI taxonomy): Eukaryota > Metazoa > Arthropoda > Insecta > Coleoptera > Tenebrionidae > Zophobas > Zophobas morio. Next base: position 28,256 of record NW_026973088.1, on the reverse strand, counting down.
AACACTTCAAAAGTGATGTTTCTGAAGAATTTTAACAGTTTTCTTGTATCTACGAACGCCAGAATGCATAAAATTGACCTAAACGTCTCCTTTTCCTATTCTGAGTCGATTCTGCATGCTTTAAGTGTGTTTGGTGGCTCAGAACCATCAAAAAACGTTGAAATATAGTTCAAATTCAATAAAAATCGACAAAAATACAGTTTCTAGCTAAAATTTGATGGTTTCGTTGCACTTTCCGAGCCCGTAGGGTATCTGAGTGGCTTAAAAGTACAAGAAAACACTTCAAAAGTGACGTTTCTGAAGAATTTTAACAGTTTTCTTGTATCTACGAACGCCAGAATGCATAAAATTGACCTAAACGTCTCCTTTTCCTATTCTGAGTCGATTCTGCATGCTTTAAGTGTGTTTGGTGGCTCAGAACCATCAAAAAACGTTGAAATATAGTTCAAATTCAATAAAAATCGACAAAAATACAGTTTCTAGCTAAAATTTGATGGTTTCGTTGCACTTTTCGAGCCCGTAGGGTATCTGAGTGGCTTAAAAGTACAAGAAAACACTTCAAAAGTGACGTTTCTGAAGAATTTTAACAGTTTTCTTGTATCTACGAACGCCAGAATGCATAAAATTGACCTAAACGTCTCCTTTTCCTATTCTGAGTCGATTCTGCATGCTTTAAGTGTGTTTGGTGGCTCAGAACCATCAAAAAACGTTGAAATATAGTTCAAATTCAATAAAAATCGACAAAAATACAGTTTCTAGCTAAAATTTGATGGTTTCGTTGCACTTTCCGAGCCCGTAGGGTATCTGAGTGGCTTAAAAGTACAAGAAAACACTTCAAAAGTGACGTTTCTGAAGAATTTTAACAGTTTTCTTGTATCTACGAACGCCAGAATGCATAAAATTGACCTAAACGTCTCCTTTTCCTATTCTGAGTCGATTCTGCATGTTTTAAGTGTGTTTGGTGGCTCAGAACCATCAAAAAACGTTGAAATATAGTTCAAATTCAATAAAAATCGACAAAAATACAGTTTCTAGCTAAAATTTGATGGTTTAGTTGGACTTTCCGAGCCCGTAGGGTATCTGAGTGGCTTAAAAGTACAAGAAAACACTTCAAAAGTGACGTTTCTGAAGAATTTTAACAGTTTTCTTGTATCTACGAACGCCAGAATGCATAAAATTGACCTAAACGTCTCCTTTTCCTATTCTGAGTCGATTCTGCATGCTTTAAGTGTGTTTGGTGGCTCAGAACCATCAAAAAACGTTGAAATATAGTTCAAATTCAATAAAAATCGACAAAAATACAGTTTCTAGCTAAAATTTGATGGTTTCGTTGCACTTTCCGAGCCCGTAGGGTATCTGAGTGGCTTAAAAGTACAAGAAAACACTTCAAAAGTGACGTTTCTGAAGAATTTTAACAGTTTTCTTGTATCTACGAACGCCAGAATGCATAAAATTGACCTAAACGTCTCCTTTTCCTATTCTGAGTCGATTCTGCATGCTTTAAGTGTGTTTGGTGGCTCAGAACCATCAAAAAACGTTGAAATATAGTTCAAATTCAATAAAAATCGACAAAAATACAGTTTCTATCTAAAATTTGATGGTTTCGTTGCAATTTCCGAGCCCGTAGGGGATCTGAGTGGCTTAAAAGTACAAGAAAACGCTTCAAAAGTGACGTTTCTGAAGAATTTTAACAGTTTTCTTGTATCTACGAACGCCAGAATGCATAAAATTGACCTAAACGTCTCCTTTTCCTATTCTGAGTCGATTCTGCATGCTTTAAGTGTGTTTGGTGGCTCAGAACCATCAAAAAACGTTGAAATACAGTTCAAATTCAATAAAAATCGACAAAAATACAGTTTCTAGCTAAAATTTGATGGTTTCGTTGCACTTTCCGAGCCCGTAGGGTATCTGAGTGGCTTAAAAGTACAAGAAAACACTTCAAAAGTGACGTTTCTGAAGAATTTTAACAGTTTTCTTGTATCTACGAACGCCAGAATGCATAAAATTGACCTAAACGTCTCCTTTTCCTATTCTGAGTCGATTCTGCATGCTTTAAGTGTGTTTGGAGGCTCAGAACCATCAAAAAACGTTGAAATATAGTTCAAATTCAATAAAAATCGACAAAAATACAGTTTCTAGCTAAAATTTTATGGTTTCGTTGCACTTTCCGAGCCCGTAGGGTATCTGAGTGGCTTAAAAGTACAAGAAAACACTTCAAAAGTGACGTTTCTGAAGAATTTTAACAGTTTTCTTGTATCTACGAACGCCAGAATGCATAAAATTGACCTAAACGTCTCCTTTTCCTATTCTGAGTCGATTCTCCATGCTTTAAGTGTGTTTGGTGGCTCGGAACCATCAAAAAACGTTGAAATATAGTTCAAATTCAATAAAAATCGACAAAAATACAGTTTCTAGCTAAAATTTGATGGTTTCGTTGCACTTTCCGAGCCCGTAGGGTATCTGAGTGGCTTAAAAGTACAAGAAAACACTTCAAAAGTGACGTTTCTGAAGAATTTTAACAGTTTTCTTGTATCTACGAACGCCAGAATGCATAAAATTGACCTAAACGTCTTCTTTTCCTATTCTGAGTCGATTCTGCATGCTTTAAGTGTGTTTGGTGGCTCAGAACCATCAAAAAACGTTGAAATATAGTTCAAATTCAATAAAAATCGACAAAAATACAGTTTCTAGCTAAAATTTGATGGTTTCGTTGCACTTTCCGAGCCCGTAGGGTATCTGAGTGGCTTAAAAGTACAAGAAAACACTTCAAAAGTGACGTTTCTGAAGAATTTTAACAGTTTTCTTGTATCTACGAACGCCAGAATGCATAAAATTGACCTAAACGTCTCCTTTTCCTATTCTGAGTCGATTCTGCATGCTTTAAGTGTGTTTGGTGGCTCAGAACCATCAAAAAACGTTGAAATATAGTTCAAATTCAATAAAAATCGACAAAAATACAGTTTCTAGCTAAAATTTGATGGTTTCGTTGCACTTTCCGAGCCCGTAGGGTATCTGAGTGGCTTAAAAGTACAAGAAAACACTTCAAAAGTGACGTTTCTGAAGAATTTTAACAGTTTTCTTGTATCTACGAACGCCAGAATGCATAAAATTGACCTAAACGTCTCCTTTTCCTATTCTGAGTCGATTCTGCATGCTTTAAGTGTGTTTGGTGGCTCAGAACCATCAAAAAACGTTGAAATATAGTTCAAATTCAATAAAAATCGACAAAAATACAGTTTCTAGCTAAAAATTGATGGTTTCGTTGCACTTTCCGAGCCCGTAGGGTATCTGAGTGGCTTAAAAGTACAAGAAAACACTTCAAAAGTGACGTTTCTGAAGAATTTTAACAGTTTTCTTGTATCTACGAACGCCAGAATGCATAAAATTGACCTAAACGTCTCCTTTTCCTATTCTGAGTCGATTCTGCATGCTTTAAGTGTGTTTGGTGGCTCAGAACCATCAAAAAACGTTGAAATATAGTTCAAATTCAATAAAAATCGACAAAAATACAGTTTCTAGCTAAAATTTGATGGTTTCGTTGCACTTTCCGAGCCCGTAGGGTATCTGAGTGGCTTAAAAGTACAAGAAAACACTTCAAAAGTGACGTTTCTGAAGAATTTTAACAGTTTTCTTGTATCTACGAACGCCAGAATGCATAAAATTGACCTAAACGTCTCCTTTTCCTATTCTGAGTCGATTCTGCATGCTTTAAGTGTGTTTGGTGGCTCAGAACCATCAAAAAACGTTGAAATATAGTTCAAATTCAATAAAAATCGACAAAAATACAGTTTCTAGCTAAAATTTGATGGTTTCGTTGCACTTTCCGAGCCCGTAGGGTATCTGAGTGGCTTAAAAGTACAAGAAAACACTTCAAAAGTGACGTTTCTGAAGAATTTTAACAGTTTTCTTGTATCTACGAACGCCAGAATGCATAAAATTGACCTAAACGTCTCCTTTTCCTATTCTGAGTCGATTCTGCATGCTTTAAGTGTGTTTGGTGGCTCAGAACCATCAAAAAACGTTGAAATATAGTTCAAATTCAATAAAAATCGACAAAAATACAGTTTCTAGCTAAAATTTGATGGTTTCGTTGCACTTTCCGAGCCCGTAGGGTATCTGAGTGGCTTAAAAGTACAAGAAAACACTTCAAAAGTGACGTTTCTGAAGAATTTTAACAGTTTTCTTGTATCTACGAACGCCAGAATGCATAAAATTGACCTAAACGTCTCCTTTTCCTATTCTGAGTCGATTCTGCATGCTTTAAGTGTGTTTGGTGGCTCAGAACCATCAAAAAACGTTGAAATATAGTTCAAATTCAATAAAAATCGACAAAAATACAGTTTCTAGCTAAAATTTGATGGTTTCGTTGCACTTTCCGAGCCCGTAGGGTATCTGAGTGGCTTAAAAGTACAAGAAAACACTTCAAAAGTGACGTTTCTGAAGAATTTTAACAGTTTTCTTGTATCTACGAACGCCAGAATGCATAAAATTGACCTAAACGTCTCCTTTTCCTATTCTGAGTCGATTCTGCATGCTTTAAGTGTGTTTGGTGGCTCAGAACCATCAAAAAACGTTGAAATATAGTTCAAATTCAATAAAAATCGACAAAAATACAGTTTCTAGCTAAAATTTGATGGTTTCGTTGCACTTTCCGAGCCCGTAGGGTATCTGAGTGGCTTAAAAGTACAAGAAAACACTTCAAAAGTGACGTTTCTGAAGAATTTTAACAGTTTTCTTGTATCTACGAACGCCAGAATGCATAAAATTGACCTAAACGTCTCCTTTTCCTATTCTGAGTCGATTCTGCATGTTTTAAGTGTGTTTGGTGGCTCAGAACCATCAAAAAACGTTGAAATATAGTTCAAATTCAATAAAAATCGACAAAAATACAGTTTCTAGCTAAAATTTGATGGTTTAGTTGGACTTTCCGAGCCCGTAGGGTATCTGAGTGGCTTAAAAGTACAAGAAAACACTTCAAAAGTGACGTTTCTGAAGAATTTTAACAGTTTTCTTGTATCTACGAACGCCAGAATGCATAAAATTGACCTAAACGTCTCCTTTTCCTATTCTGAGTCGATTCTGCATGCTTTAAGTGTGTTTGGTGGCTCAGAACCATCAAAAAACGTTGAAATATAGTTCAAATTCAATAAAAATCGACAAAAATACAGTTTCTAGCTAAAATTTGATGGTTTCGTTGCACTTTCCGAGCCCGTAGGGTATCTGAGTGGCTTAAAAGTACAAGAAAACACTTCAAAAGTGACGTTTCTGAAGAATTTTAACAGTTTTCTTGTATCTACGAACGCCAGAATGCATAAAATTGACCTAAACGTCTCCTTTTCCTATTCTGAGTCGATTCTGCATGCTTTAAGTGTGTTTGGTGGCTCAGAACCATCAAAAAACGTTGAAATATAGTTCAAATTCAATAAAAATCGACAAAAATACAGTTTCTATCTAAAATTTGATGGTTTCGTTGCAATTTCCGAGCCCGTAGGGGATCTGAGTGGCTTAAAAGTACAAGAAAACGCTTCAAAAGTGACGTTTCTGAAGAATTTTAACAGTTTTCTTGTATCTACGAACGCCAGAATGCATAAAATTGACCTAAACGTCTCCTTTTCCTATTCTGAGTCGATTCTGCATGCTTTAAGTGTGTTTGGTGGCTCAGAACCATTAAAAAAACGTTGAAATATAGTTCAAATTCAATAAAAATCGACAAAAATACAGTTTCTAGCTAAAATTTGATGGTTTCGTTGCACTTTCCGAGCCCGTAGGGTATCTGAGTGGCTTAAAAGTACAAGAAAACACTTCAAAAGTGACGTTTCTGAAGAATTTTAACAGTTTTCTTGTATCTACGAACGCCAGAATGCATAAAATTGACCTAAACGTCTCCTTTTCCTATTCTGAGTCGATTCTGCATGCTTTATATGTGTTTGGTGGCTCAGAACCATCAAAAAACGTTGAAATATAGTTCAAATTCAATAAAAATCGACAAAAATACAGTTTCTAGCTAAAATTTGATGGTTTCGTTGCACTTTCCGAGCCCGTAGGGTATCTGAGTGGCTTAAAAGTACAAGAAAACACTTCAAAAGTGACGTTTCTAAAGAATTTTAACAGTTTTCTTGTATCTACGAACGCCAGAATGCATAAAATTGACCTAAACGTCTCCTTTTCCTATTCTGAGTCGATTCTGCATGCTTTAAGTGTGTTTGGTGGCTCAGAACCATCAAAAAACGTTGAAATATAGTTCAAATTCAATAAAAATTGACAAAAGTACAGTTTCTAGCTAAAATTTGATGGTTTCGTTGCACTTTCCGAGCCCGTAGGGTATCTGAGTGGCTTAAAAGTACAAGAAAACACTTCAAAAGTGACGTTTCTGAAGAATTTTAACAGTTTTCTTGTATCTACGAACGCCAGAATGCATAAAATTGACCTAAACGTCTCCTTTTCCTATTCTGAGTCGATTCTGCATGCTTTAAGTGTGTTTGGTGGCTCAGAACCATCAAAAAACGTTGAAATATAGTTCAAATTCAATAAAAATGGACAAAAATACAGTTTCTAGCTAAAATTTGATGGTTTCGTTGCACTTTCCGAGCCCGTAGGGTATCTGAGTGGCTTAAAAGTACAAGAAAACACTTCAAAAGTGACGTTTCTGAAGAATTTTAACAGTTTTCTTGTATCTACGAACGCCAGAATGCATAAAATTGACCTAAACGTCTCCTTTTCCTATTCTGAGTCGATTCTGCATGCTTTAAGTGTGTTTGGTGGCTCTGAACCATCAAAAAACGTTGAAATATAGTTCAAATTCAACAAAAATCGACAAAAATACAGTTTCTAGCTAAAATTTGATGGTTTCGTTGCACTTTCCGAGCCCGTAGGGTATCTGAGTGGCTTAAAAGTACAAGAAAACACTTCAAAAGTGACGTTTCTGAAGAATTTTAACAGTTTTCTTGTATCTACGAACGCCAGAATGCATTAAATTGACCTAAACGTCTCCTTTTCCTATTCTGAGTCGATTCTGCATGCTTTAAGTGTGTTTGGTGGCTCAGAACCATCAAAAAACGTTGAAATATAGTTCAAATTCAATAAAAATCGACAAAAATACAGTTTCTAGCTAAAATTTGATGGTTTCGTTGCACTTTCCGAGCCCGTAGGGTATCTGAGTGGCTTAAAAGTACAAGAAAACACTTCAAAAGTGACGTTTCTGAAGAATTTTAACAGTTTTCTTGTATCTACGAACGCCAGAATGCATAAAATTGACCTAAACGTCTCCTTTTCCTATTCTGAGTCGATTCTGCATGCTTTAAGTGTGTTTGGTGGCTCAGAACCATCAAAAAACGTTGAAATATAGTTCAAATTCAATAAAAATGGACAAAAATACAGTTTCTAGCTAAAATTTGATGGTTTCGTTGCACTTTCAGAGCCCGTAGGGTATCTGAGTGGCTTAAAAGTACAAGAAAACACTTCAAAAGTGACGTTTCTGAAGAATTTTAACAGTTTTCTTGTATCTACGAAGGCCAGAATGCATAAAATTGACCTAAACGTCTCCTTTTCCTATTCTGAGTCGATTCTGCATGCTTTAAGTGTGTTTGGTGGCTCAGAACCATCAAAAAACGTTGAAATACAGTTCAAATTCAATAAAAATCGACAAAAATACAGTTTCTAGCTAAAATTTGGTGGTTTCGTTGCACTTTCCGAGCCCGTAGGGTATCTGAGTGGCTTAAAAGTACAAGAAAACACTTCAAAAGTGACGTTTCTGAAGAATTTTAACAGTTTTCTTGTATCTACGAACGCCAGAATGCATAAAATTGACCTAAACGTCTCCTTTTCCTATTCTGAGTCGATTCTGCATGCTTTAAGTGTGTTTGGAGGCTCAGAACCATCAAAAAACGTTGAAATATAGTTCAAATTCAATAAAAATCGACAAAAATACAGTTTCTAGCTAAAATTTTATGGTTTCGTTGCACTTTCCGAGCCCGTAGGGTATCTGAGTGGCTTAAAAGTACAAGAAAACACTTCAAAAGTGACGTTTCTGAAGAATTTTAACAGTTTTCTTGTATCTACGAACACCAGAATGCTTAAAATCGACCTAAACGTCTCCTTTTCCTATTCTGAGTCGATTCTGCATGCTTTAAGTGTGTTTGGTGGCTCAGAACCATCAAAAAACGTTGAAATATAGTTCAAATTCAATAAAAATCGACAAAAATACAGTTTCTAGCTAAAATTTGATGGTTTCGTTGCACTTTCCGAGCCGTAGGGTATCTGAGTGGCTTAAAAGTACAAGAAAACACTTCAAAAGTGACGTTTCTGAAGAATTTTAACAGTTTTCTTGTATCTACGAACGCCAGAATGCATAAAATTGACCTAAACGTCTCCTTTTCCTATTCTGAGTCGATTCTGCATGCTTTAAGTGTGTTTGGTGGCTCAGAACCATCAAAAAACGTTGAAATATAGTTCAAATTCAATAAAAATGGACAAAAATACAGTTTCTAGGCTAAAATTTGATGGTTTCGTTGCACTTTCCGAGCCCGTAGGGTATCTGAGTGGCTTAAAAGTACAAGAAAACACTTCAAAAGTGACGTTTCTGAAGAATTTTAACAGTTTTCTTGTATCTACGAACGCCAGAATGCATAAAATTGACCTAAACGTCTCCTTTTCCTATTCTGAGTCGATTCTGCATGCTTTAAGTGTGTTTGGTGGCTCAGAACCATCAAAAAACGTTGAAATACAGTTCAAATTCAATAAAAATCGACAAAAATACAGTTTCTAGCTAAAATTTGATGGTTTCGTTGCACTTTCCGAGCCCGTAGGGTATCTGAGTGGCTTAAAATTACAAGAAAACACTTCAAAAGTGACGTTTCTGAAGAATTTTAACAGTTTTCTTGTATCTACGAACGCCAGAATGCATAAAATTGACCTAAACGTCTCCTTTTCCTATTCTGAGTCGATTCTGCATGCTTTAAGTGTGTTTGGAGGCTCAGAACCATCAAAAAACGTTGAAATATAGTTCAAATTCAATAAAAATCGACAAAAATACAGTTTCTAGCTAAAATTTTAATGGTTTCGTTGCACTTTCCGAGCCCGTAGGGTATCTGAGTGGCTTAAAAGTACAAGAAAACACTTCAAAAGTGACGTTTCTGAAGAATTTTAACAGTTTTCTTGTATCTACGAACACCAGAATGCTTAAAATTGACCTAAACGTCTCCTTTTCCTATTCTGAGTCGATTCTGCATGCTTTAAGTGTGTTTGGTGGCTCAGAACCATCAAAAAACGTTGAAATATAGTTCAAATTCAATAAAAATCGACAAAAATACAGTTTCTAGCTAAAATTTGATGGTTTCGTTGCACTTTCCGAGCCCGTAGGGTATCTGAGTGGCTTAAAAGTACAAGAAAACACTTCAAAAGTGACGTTTCAGAAGAATTTTAACAGTTTTCTTGTATCTACGAACGCCAGAATGCATAAAATTGACCTAAACGTCTCCTTTTCCTATTCTGAGTCGATTCTGCATGCTTTAAGTGTGTTTGGTGGCTCAGAACCATCAAAAAACGTTGAAATATAGTTCAAATTCAATAAAAATCGACAAAAATACAGTTTCTAGCTAAAATTTGATGGTTTCGTTGCACTTTCCGAGCCCGTAGGGTATCTGAGTGGCTTAAAAGTACAAGAAAACACTTCAAAAGTGACGTTTCTGAAGAATTTTTAACAGTTTTCTTGTATCTACGAACGCCAGAATGCATAAAATTGACCTAAACGTCTCCTTTTCCTATTCTGAGTCGATTCTGCATGCTTTAAGTGTGTTTGGTGGCTCAGAACCATCAAAAAACGTTGAAATATAGTTCAAATTCAATAAAAATCGACAAAAATACAGTTTCTAGCTAAAATTTGATGGTTTCGTTGCACTTTCCGAGCCCGTAGGGTATCTGAGTGGCTTAAAAGTACAAGAAAACACTTCAAAAGTGACGTTTCTGAAGAATTTTAACAGTTTTCTTGTATCTACGAACGCCAGAATGCATAAAATTGACCTAAACGTCTCCTTTTCCTATTCTGAGTCGATTCTGCATGCTTTAAGTGTGTTTGGTGGCTCAGAACCATCAAAAAACGTTGAAATATAGTTCAAATTTAATAAAAATCGACAAAAATACAGTTTCTAGCTAAAATTTGATGGTTTCGTTGCACTTTCCGAGCCCGTAGGGTATCTGAGTGGCTTAAAAGTACAAGAAAACACTTCAAAAGTGACGTTTCTGAAGAATTTTAACAGTTTTCTTGTATCTACGAACGCCAGAATGCATAAAATTGACCTAAACGTCTCCTTTTCCTATTCTGAGTCGATTCTGCATGCTTTAAGTGTGTTTGGTGGCTCAGAACCATCAAAAAACGTTGAAATATAGTTCAAATTCAATAAAAATCGACAAAAATACAGTTTCTAGCTAAAATTTGATGGTTTCGTTGCACTTTCCGAGCCCGTAGGGTATCTGAGTGGCTTAAAAGTACAAGAAAACACTTCAAAAGTGACGTTTCTGAAGAATTTTAACAGTTTTCTTGTATCTACGAACGCCAGAATGCATAAAATTGACCTAAACGTCTCCTTTTCCTATTCTGAGTCGATTCTGCATGCTTTAAGTGTGTTTGGTGGCTCAGAACCATCAAAAAACGTTGAAATATAGTTCAAATTCAATAAAAATCGACAAAAATACAGTTTCTAGCTAAAATTTGATGGTTTCGTTGCACTTTCCGTGCCCGTAGGGTATCTGAGTGGCTTAAAAGTACAAGAAAACACTTCAAAAGTGACGTTTCTGAAGAATTTTAACAGTTTTCTTGTATCTACGAACGCCAGAATGCATAAAATTGACCTAAACGTCTCCTTTTCCTATTCTGAGTCGATTCTGCATGCTTTAAGTGTGTTTGGTGGCTCAGAACCATCAAAAAACGTTGAAATATAGTTCAAATTCAATAAAAATCGACAAAAATACAGTTTCTAGCTAAAATTTGATGGTTTCGTTGCACTTTCCGAGCCCGTAGGGTATCTGAGTGGCTTAATGGTACAAGAAAACACTTCAAAAGTGACGTTTCTGAAGAATTTTAACAGTTTTCTTGTATCTACGAACGCCAGAATGCATAAAATTGACCTAAACGTCTCCTTTTCCTATTCTGAGTCGATTCTGCAAGCTTTAAGTGTGTTTGGTGGCTCAGAACCATCAAAAAACGTTGAAATATAGTTCAAATTCAATAAAAATCGACAAAAATACAGTTTCTAGCTAAAATTTTATGATTTCGTTGCACTTTCCGAGCCCGTAGGGTATCTGAGTGGCTTAAAAGTACAAGAAAACACTTCAAAAGTGACGTTTCTGAAGAATTTTAACAGTTTTCTTGTATCTACGAACGCCAGAATGCATAAAATTGACCTAAACGTCTCCTTTTCCTATTCTGAGTCGATTCTGCATGCTTTAAGTGTGTTTGGTGGCTCAGAACCATCAAAAAACGTTGAAATATAGTTCAAATTCAATAAAAATCGACAAAAATACAGTTTCTAGCTAAAATTTGATGGTTTCGTTGCACTTTCCGAGCCCGTAGGGTATCTGAATGGCTTAAAAGTACAAGAAAACACTTCAAAAGTGACGTTTCTGAAGAATTTTAACAGTTTTCTTGTATCTACGAACGCCAGAATGCATAAAATTGACCTAAACGTCTCCTTTTCCTATTCTGAGTCGATTCTGCATGCTTTAAGTGTGTTTGGTGGCTCAGAACCATCAAAAAACGTTGAAATATAGTTCAAATTCAATAAAAATCGACAAAAATACAGTTTCTAGCTAAAATTTGATGGTTTCGTTGCACTTTCCGAGCCCGTAGGGTATCTGAGTGGCTTAAAAGTACAAGAAAACACTTCAAAAGTGGCGTTTCTGAAGAATTTTAACAGTTTTCTTGTATCTACGAACGCCAGAATGCATAAAATTGACCTAAACGTCTCCTTTTCCTATTCTGAGTCGATTCTGCATGCTTTAAGTGTGTTTGGTGGCTCAGAACCATCAAAAAACGTTGAAATATAGTTCAAATTCAATAAAAATCGACAAAGATACAGTTTCTAGCTAAAATTTGATGGTTTCGTTGCACTTTCCGAGCCCGTAGGGTATCTGAGTGGCTTAAAAGTACAAGAAAACACTTCAAAAGTGACGTTTCTGAAGAATTTTAACAGTTTTCTTGTATCTACGAACGCCAGAATGCATAAAATTGACCTAAACGTCTCCTTTTCCTATTCTGAGTCGATTCTGCATGCTTTAAGTGTGTTTGGTGGCTCAGAACCATCAAAAAACGTTGAAATATAGTTCAAATTCAATAAAAATCGACAAAAATACAGTTTCTAGCTAAAATTTGATGGTTTCGTTGCACTTTCCGAGCCCGTTGGGTATCTGAGTGGCTTAAAAGTACAAGAAAACACTTCAAAAGTGACGTTTCTGAAGAATTTTAACAGTTTTCTTGTATCTACGAACGCCAGAATGCATAAAATTGACCTAAACGTCTCCTTTTCCTATTCTGAGTCGATTCTGCATGCTTTAAGTGTGTTTGGTGGGAACCATCAAAAAACGTTGAAATATAGTTCAAATTCAATAAAAATCGACAAAAATACAGTTTCTAGCTAAAATTTGATGGTTTCGTTGCACTTTCCGAGCCCGTAGGGTATCTGAGTGGCTTAAAAGTACAAGAAAACACTTCAAAAGTGATGTTTCTGAAGAATTTTAACAGTTTTCTTGTATCTACGAACGCCAGAATGCATAAAATTGACCTAAACGTCTCCTTTTCCTATTCTGAGTCTATTCTGCATGCTTTAAGTGTGTTTGGTGGCTCAGAACCATCAAAAAACGTTGAAATATAGTTCAAATTCAATAAAAATCGACAAAAATACAGTTTCTAGCTAAAATTTGATGGTTTCGTTGCACTTTCCGAGCCCGTAGGGTATCTGAGTGGCTTAAAAGTACAAGAAAACACTTCAAAAGTGACGTTTCTGAAGAATTTTAACAGTTTTCTTGTATCTACGAACGCCAGAATGCATAAAATTGACCTAAACGTCTCCTTTTCCTATTCTGAGTCGATTCTGCATGCTTTAAGTGTGTTTGGTGGCTCAGAACCATCAAAAAACGTTGAAATATAGTTCAAATTCAATAAAAATCGACAAAAATACAGTTTCCAGCTAAAATTTGATGGTTTCGTTGCACTTTCCGAGCCCGTAGGGTATCTGAGTGGCTTAAAAGTACAAGAAAACACTTCAAAAGTGACGTTTCTGAAGAATTTTAACAGTTTTCTTGTATCTACGAACGCCAGAATGCATAAAATTGACCTAAACGTCTCCTTTTCCTATTCTGAGTCGATTCTGCATGCTTTAAGTGTGTTTGGTGGCTCAGAACCATCAAAAAACGTTGAAATATAGTTCAAATTCAATAAAAATCGACAAAAATACAGTTTCTAGCTAAAATTTGATGGTTTCGTTGCACTTTCCGTGCCCGTAGGGTATCTGAGTGGCTTAAAAGTACAAGAAAACACTTCAAAAGTGACGTCTCTGAAGAATTTTAACAGTTTTCTTGAATCTACGAACGCCAGAATGCATAAAATTGACCTAAACGTCTCCTTTTCCTATTCTGAGTCGATTCTGCATGCTTCAAGTGTGTTTGGTGGCTCAGAACCATCAAAAAACGTTGAAATATAGTTCAAATTCAATAAAAATCGACAAAAATACAGTTTCTAGCTAAAATTTGATGGTTTCGTTGCATTTTCCGAGCCCGTAGGGTATCTGAGTGGCTTAAAAGTACAAGAAAACACTTCAAAAGTGACGTTTCTGAAGAATTTTAACAGTTTTCTTGTATCTACGAACGCCAGAATGCATAAAATTGACCTAAACGTCTCCTTTTCCTATTCTGAGTCGATTCTGCATGCTTTAAGTGTGTTTGGTGGCTCAGAACCATCAAAAAACGTTGAAATATAGTTCAAATTCAATAAAAATCGACAAAAATACAGTTTCTAGCTAAAATTTGATGGTTTCCTTGCACTTTCCGAGCCCGTAGGGTATCTGAGTAGCTTAAAAGTACAAGAAAACACTTCAAAAGTGACGTTTCTGAAGAATTTTAACAGTTTTCTTGTATCTACGAACGCCAGAATGCATAAAATTGACCTAAACGTCTCCTTTTCCTATTCTGAGTCGATTCTGCATGCTTTAAGTGTGTTTGGTGGCTCAGAACCATCAAAAAACGTTGAAATATAGTTCAAATTCAATAAAAATCGACAAAAATACAGTTTCTAGCTAAAATTTTATGATTTCGTTGCACTTTCCGAGCCCGTAGGGTATCTGAGTGGCTTAAAAGTACAAGAAAACACTTCAAAAGTGACGTTTCTGAAGAATTTTAACAGTTTTCTTGTATCTACGAACGCCAGAATGCATAAAATTGACCTAAACGTCTCCTTTTCCTATTCTGAGTCGATTCTGCATGCTTTAAGTGTGTTTGGTGGCTCAGAACCATCAAAAAACGTTGAAATATAGTTCAAATTCAATAAAAATCGACAAAAATACAGTTTCTAGCTAAAATTTGATGGTTTCGTTGCACTTTCCGAGCCCGTAGGGTATCTGAGTGGCTTAAAAGTACAAGAAAACACTTCAAAAGTGACATTTCTGAAGAATTTTAACAGTTTTCTTGTATCTACGAACGCCAGAATGCATAAAATTGACCTAAACGTCTCCTTTTCCTATTCTGAGTCGATTCTGCATGCTTTAAGTGTGTTTGGTGGCTCAGAACCATCAAAAAACGTTGAAATATAGTTCAAATTCAATAAAAATCGACAAAAATAAAGTTTCTAGCTAAAATTTGATGGTTTCGTTGCACTTTCCCGAGCCCGTAGGGTATCTGAGTGGCTTAAAAGTACTAGAAAACACTTCAAAAGTGACGTTTCTGAAGAATTTTAACAGTTTTCTTGTATCTACGAACGCCAGAATGCATAAAATTGACCTAAACGTCTCCTTTTCCTATTCTGAGTCGATTCTGCATGCTTTAAGTGTGTTTGGTGGCTCAGAACCATCAAAAAACGTTGAAATATAGTTCAAATTCAATAAAAATCGACAAAAATACAGTTTCTAGCTAAAATTTGATGGTTTCGTTGCACTTTCCGAGCCCGTAGGGTATCTGAGTGGCTTAAAAGTACAAGAAAACACTTCAAAAGTGACGTTTCTGAAGAATTTTAACAGTTTTCTTGTATCTACGAACGCCAGAATGCATAAAATTGACCTAAACGTCTCCTTTTCCTATTCTGAGTCGATTCTGCATGCTTTAAGTGTGTTTGGTGGCTCAGAACCATCAAAAAACATTGAAATATAGTTCAAATTCAATAAAACCGACAAAAATACAGTTTCTAGCTAAAATTTGATGGTTTCGTTGCACTTTCCAAGCCCATAGGGTATCTGAGTGGCTTAAAAGTACAAGAAAACACTTCAAAAGTGACGTTTCTGAAGAATTTTAACAGTTTTCTTGTATCTACGAACGCCAGAATGCATAAAATTGACCTAAACGTCTCCTTTTCCTATTCTGAGTCGATTCTGCATGCTTTAAGTGTGTTTGGTGGCTCAGAACCATCAAAAAACGTTGAAATTTAGTTCAAATTCAATAAAAATCGACAAAAATACTGTTTCTAGCTAAAATTTGATTGTTTCGTTGCACTTTCCGAGCCCGTAGGGTATCTGAGTGGCTTAAAAGTACAAGAAAACACTTCAAAGTGACGTTTCTGAAGAATTTTAACAGTTTTCTTGTATCTACGAACGCCAGAATGCATAAAATTGACCTAAACGTCTCCTTTTCCTATTCTGAGTCGATTCTGCATGCTTTAAGTGTGTTTGGTGGCTCAGAACCATCAAAAAACGTTGAAATATAGTTCAAATTCAATAAAAATCGACAAAAATACAGTTTCTAGCTAAAATTTGATGGTTTCGTTGCACTTTCCGAGCCCATAGGGTATCTGAGTGGCTTAAAAGTACAAGAAAACACTTCAAAAGTGACGTTTCTGAAGAATTTTAACAGTTTTCTTGTATCTACGAACGCCAGAATGCATAAAATTGACCTAAACGTCTCCTTTTCCTATTCTGAGTCGATTCTGCATGCTTTAAGTGTGTTTGGGTGGCTCAGAACCATCAAAAAACGTTGAAATATAGTTCAAATTCAATAAAAATCGACAAAAATACAGTTTCTAGCTAAAATTTGATG
This sequence comes from Zophobas morio, assembly GCF_036711695.1. Lineage (NCBI taxonomy): Eukaryota > Metazoa > Arthropoda > Insecta > Coleoptera > Tenebrionidae > Zophobas > Zophobas morio. The sequence continues at coordinate 12,029 of NW_026973088.1, read as the reverse complement.
GTTTCGTTGCACTTTCCGAGCCCGTAGGGTATCTGAGTGGCTTAAAAGTACAAGAAAACACTTCAAAAGTGACGTTTCTGAAGAATTTTAACAGTTTTCTTGTATGTACGAACGCCAGAATGCATAAAATTGACCTAAACGTCGCCTTTTCCTATTCTGAGTCGATTCTGCATGCTTTAAGTGTGTTTGGTGGCTCAGAACCATCAAAAAACGTTGAAATATAGTTCAACTTCAATAAAAATCGACAAAAATACAGTTTCTAGCTAAAATTTGATGGTTTCGTTGCACTTTCCGAGCCCGTAGGGTATCTGAGTGGCTTAAAAGTACAAGAAAACACTTCAAAAGTGACGTTTCTGAAGAATTTTAACAGTTTTCTTGTATCTACGAACGCCAGAATGCATAAAATTGACCTAAACGTCTCCTTTTCCTATTCTGAGTCGATTCTGCATGCTTTAAGTGTGTTTGGTGGCTCAGAACCATCAAAAAACGTTGAAATATAGTTCAAATTCAATAAAAATCGACAAAAATACAGTTTCTAGCTAAAATTTGATGGTTTCGTTGCATTTTCCGAGCCCGTAGGGTATCTGAGTGGCTTAAAAGTACAAGAAAACACTTCAAAAGTGACGTTTCTGAAGAATTTTAACAGTTTTCTTGTATCTACGAACGCCAGAATGCATAAAATTGACCTAAACGTCTCCTTTTCCTATTCTGAGTCGATTCTGCATGCTTTAAGTGTGTTTGGTGGCTCAGAACCATCAAAAAACGTTGAAATATAGTTCAAATTCAATAAAAATCGACAAAAATACAGTTTCTAGCTAAAATTTGATGGTTTCGTTGCACTTTCCGAGCCCGTAGGGTATCTGAGTGGCTTAAAAGTACAAGAAAACACTTCAAAAGTGACGTTTCTGAAGAATTTTAACAGTTTTCTTGTATCTACGAACGCCAGAATGCATAAAATTGACCTAAACGTCTCCTTTTCCTATTCTGAGTCGATTCTGCATGCTTTAAGTGTGTTTGGTGGCTCAGAACCATCAAAAAACGTTGAAATATAGTTCAAATTCAATAAAAATCGACAAAAATACAGTTTCTATCTAAAATTTGATGGTTTCGTTGCAATTTCCGAGCCCGTAGGGGATCTGAGTGGCTTAAAAGTACAAGAAAACGCTTCAAAAGTGACGTTTCTGAAGAATTTTAACAGTTTTCTTGTATCTACGAACGCCAGAATGCATAAAATTGACCTAAACGTCTCCTTTTCCTATTCTGAGTCGATTCTGCATGCTTTAAGTGTGTTTGGTGGCTCAGAACCATTAAAAAAACGTTGAAATATAGTTCAAATTCAATAAAAATCGACAAAAATACAGTTTCTAGCTAAAATTTGATGGTTTCGTTGCACTTTCCGAGCCCGTAGGGTATCTGAGTGGCTTAAAAGTACAAGAAAACACTTCAAAAGTGACGTTTCTGAAGAATTTTAACAGTTTTCTTGTATCTACGAACGCCAGAATGCATAAAATTGACCTAAACGTCTCCTTTTCCTATTCTGAGTCGATTCTGCATGCTTTAAGTGTGTTTGGTGGCTCAGAACCATCAAAAAACGTTGAAATATAGTTCAAATTCAATAAAAATCGACAAAAATACAGTTTCTAGCTAAAATTTGATGGTTTCGTTGCACTTTCCGAGCCCATAGGGTATCTGAGTGGCTTAAAAGTACAAGAAAACACTTCAAAAGTGACGTTTCTGAAGAATTTTAACAGTTTTCTTGTATCTACGAACGCCAGAATGCATAAAATTGACCTAAACGTCTCCTTTTCCTATTCTGAGTCGATTCTGCATGCTTTAAGTGTGTTTGGTGGCTCAGAACCATCAAAAAACGTTGAAATATAGTTCAAATTCAATAAAAATCGACAAAAATACAGTTTCTAGCTAAAATTTGATGGTTTCGTTGCACTTTCCGAGCCCGTAGGGTATCTGAGTGGCTTAAAAGTACAAGAAAACACTTCAAAAGTGACGTTTCTGAAGAATTTTAACAGTTTTCTTGTATCTACGAACGCCAGAATGCATAAAATTGACCTAAACGTCGCCTTTTCCTATTCTGAGTCGATTCTGCATGCTTTAAGTGTGTTTGGTGGCTCAGAACCATCAAAAAACGTTGAAATATAGTTCAAATTCAATAAAAATCGACAAAAATACAGTTTCTAGCTAAAATTTGATGGTTTCGTTGCACTTTCCGAGCCCGTAGGGTATCTGAGTGGCTTAAAAGTACAAGAAAACACTTCAAAAGTGACGTTTCTGAAGAATTTTAACAGTTTTCTTGTATCTACGAACGCCAGAATGCATAAAATTGACCTAAACGTCTCCTTTTCCTATTCTGAGTCGATTCTGCATGCTTTAAGTGTGTTTGGTGGCTCAGAACCATCAAAAAACGTTGAAATATAGTTCAAATTCAATAAAAATCGACAAAAATACAGTTTCTAGCTAAAATTTGATGGTTTCGTTGCATTTTCCGAGCCCGTAGGGTATCTGAGTGGCTTAAAAGTACAAGAAAACACTTCAAAAGTGATGTTTCTGAAGAGTTGTAACAGTTTTCTTGTATCTACGAACGCCAGAATGCATAAAATTGACCTAAACGTCTCCTTTTCCTATTCTGAGTCGATTCTGCATGCTTTAAGTGTGTTTGGTGGCTCAGAACCATCAAAAAACGTTGAAATATAGTTCAAATTCAATAAAAATCGACAAAAATACAGTTTCTAGCTAAAATTTGATGGTTTCGTTGCACTTTCCGAGCCCGTAGGGTATCTGAGTGGCTTAAAAGTACAAGAAAACACTTCAAAAGTGACGTTTCTGAAGAATTTTAACAGTTTTCTTGTATCTACGAACGCCAGAATGCATAAAATTGACCTAAACGTCTCCTTTTCCCATTCTGAGTCGATTCTGCATGCTTTAAGTGTGTTTGGTGGCTCAGAACCATCAAAAAACGTTGAAATATAGTTCAAATTCAATAAAAATCGACAAAAATACAGTTTCTAGCTAAAATTTGATGGTTTCGTTGCACTTTCCGAGCCCGTAGGGTATCTGAGTGGCTTAAAAGTACAAGAAAACACTTCAAAAGTGACGTTTCTGAAGAATTTTAACAGTTTTCTTGTATCTACGAACGCCAGAATGCATAAAATTGACCTAAACGTCTCCTTTTCCTATTCTGAGTCGATTCTGCATGCTTTAAGTGTGTTTGGTGGCTCAGAACCATCAAAAAACGTTGAAATATAGTTCAAATTCAATAAAAATCGACAAAAATACAGTTTCTAGCTAAAATTTGATGGTTTCGTTGCACTTTCCGAGCCCGTAGGGTATCTGAGTGGCTTAAAAGTACAAGAAAACACTTCAGAAGTGACGTTTCTGAAGAATTTTAACAGTTTTCTTGTATCTACGAACGCCAGAATGCATAAAATTGACCTAAACGTCTCCTTTTCCTATTCTGAGTCGATTCTGCATGCTTTAAGTATGTTTGGTGGCTCAGAACCATCAAAAAACGTTGAAATATAGTTCAAATTCAATAAAAATCGACAAAAATACAGTTTCTAGCTAAAATTTGATGGTTTCGTTGCCCTTTCCGAGCCCGTAGGGTATCTGAGTGGCTTAAAATTACAAGAAAACACTTCAAAAGTGACGTTTCTGAAGAATTGTAACAGTTTTCTTGTATCTACGAACGCCAGAATGCATAAAATTGACCTAAACGTCTCCTTTTCCTATTCTGAGTCGATTCTGCATGCTTTAAGTGTGTTTGGTGGCTCAGAACCATCAAAAAACGTTGAAATATAGTTCAAATTCAATAAAAATCGACAAAAATACAGTTTCTAGCTAAAATTTGATGGTTTCGTTGCACTTTCCGAGCCCGTAGGGTATCTGAGTGGCTTAAAAGTACAAGAAAACACTTCAAAAGTGACGTTTCTGAAGAATTTTAACAGTTTTCTTGTATCTACGAACGCCAGAATGGATAAAATTGACCTAAACGTCTCCTTTTCCTATTCTGAGTCGATTCTGCATGCTTTAAGTGTGTTTGGTGGCTCAGAACCATCAAAAAACGTTGAAATATAGTTCAAATTCAATAAAAATCGACAAAAATACAGTTTCTAGCTAAAATTTGATGGTTTCGTTGCACTTTCCGAGCCCGTAGGGTATCTGAGTGGCTTAAAAGTACAAGAAAACACTTCAAAAGTGACGTTTCTGAAGAATTTTAACAGTTTTCTTGTATCTACGAACGCCAGAATGCATAAAATTGACCTAAACGTCTCCTTTTCCTATTCTGAGTCGATTCTGCATGCTTTAAGTGTGTTTGGTGGCTCAGAACCATCAAAAAACGTTGAAATATAGTTCAAATTCAATAAAAATCGACAAAAATACAGTTTCTAGCTAAAATTTGATGGTTTCGTTGCACTTTCCGAGCCCGTAGGGTATCTGAGTGGCTTAAAAGTACAAGAAAACACTTCAAAAGTGACGTTTCTGAAGAATTTTAACAGTTTTCTTGTATCTACGAACGCCAGAATGCATAAAATTGACCTAAACGTCTCCTTTTCCTATTCTGAGTCGATTCTGCATGCTTTAAGTGTGTTTGGTGGCTCAGAACCATCAAAAAACGTTGAAATATAGTTCAAATTCAATAAAAATCGACAAAAATACAGTTTCTAGCTAAAATTTGATGGTTTCGTTGCACTTTCCGAGCCCGTAGGGTATCTGAGTGGCTTAAAAGTACAAGAAAACACTTCAAAAGTGACGTTTCTGAAGAATTTTAACAGTTTTCTTGTATCTATGAACGCCAGAATGCATAAAATTGATCTAAACGTCTCCTTTTCCTATTCTGAGTCGATTCTGCATGCTTTAAGTGTGTTTGGTGGCTCAGAACCATCAAAAAACGTTGAAATATAGTTCAAATTCAATAAAAATCGACAAAAATACAGTTTCTAGCTAAAATTTGATGGTTTCGTTGCACTTTCCGAGCCCGTAGGGTATCTGAGTGGCTTAAAAGTACAAGAAAACACTTCAAAAGTGACGTTTCTGAAGAATTTTAACAGTTTTCTTGTATCTACGAACGCCAGAATGCATAAAATTGACCTAAACGTTTCCTTTTCCTATTCTGAGTCGATTCTGCATGCTTTAAGTGTGTTTGGTGGCTCAGAACCATCAAAAAACGTTGAAATATAGTTCAGATTCAATAAAAATCGACAAAAATTCAGTTTCTAGCTAAAATTTGATGGTTTCGTTGCACTTTCCGAGCCCGTAGGGTATCTGAGTGGCTTAAAAGTACAAGAAAACACTTCAAAAGTGACGTTTCTGAAGAATTTTTACAGTTTTCTTGTATCTACGAACGCCAGAATGCATAAAATTGACCTAAACGTCTCCTTTTCCTATTCTGAGTCGATTCTGCATGCTTTAAGTGTGTTTGGTGGCTCAGAACCATCAAAAAACGTTGAAATATAGTTCAAATTCAATAAAAATCGACAAAAATACAGTTTCTAGCTAAAATTTGATGGTTTCGTTGCACTTTCCGAGCCCGTAGGGTTTCTGAGTGGCTTAAAAGTACAAGAAAACACTTCAAAAGTGACGTTTCTGAAGAATTTTAACAGTTTTCTTGTATCTACGAACGCCAGAATGCATAAAATTGACCTAAACGTCTCCTTTTCCTATTCTGAGTCGATTCTGCATGCTTTAAGTGTGTTTGGTGGCTCAGAACCATCAAAAAACGTTGAAATATAGTTCAAATTCAATAAAAATCGACAAAAATACAGTTTCTAGCTAAAATTTGATGGTTTCGTTGCACTTTCCGAGCCCGTAGGGTATCTGAGTGGCTTAAAAGTACAAGAAAACACTTCAAAAGTGACGTTTCTGAAGAATTTTAACAGTTTTCTTGTATCTACGAACGCCAGAATGCATAAAATTGACCTAAACGTCTCCTTTTCCTATTCTGAGTCGATTCTGCATGCTTTAAGTGTGTTTGGTGGCTCAGAACCATCAAAAAACGTTGAAATATAGTTCAAATTCAATAAAAATCGACAAAAATACAGTTTCTAGCTAAAATTTGATGGTTTCGTTGCACTTTCCGAGCCCGTAGGGTATCTGAGTGGCTTAAAAGTACAAGAAAACACTTCAAAAGTGACGTTTCTGAAGAATTTTAACAGTTTTCTTGTATCTACGAACGCCAGAATGCATAAAATTGACCTAAACGTCTCCTTTTCCTATTCTGAGTCGATTCTGCATGCTTTAAGTGTGTTTGGTGGCTCAGAACCATCAAAAAACGTTGAAATATAGTTCAGATTCAATAAAAATCGACAAAAATACAGTTTCTAGCTAAAATTTGATGGTTTCGTTGCACTTTCCGAGCCCGTAGGGTATCTGAGTGGCTTAAAAGTACAAGAAAACACTTCAAAAGTGACGTTTCTGAAGAATTTTAACAGTTTTCTTGTATCTACGAACGCCAGAATGCATAAAATTGACCTAAACGTCTCCTTTTCCTATTCTGAGTCGATTCTGCATGCTTTAAGTGTGTTTGGTGGCTCAGAACCATCAAAAAACGTTGAAATATAGTTCAAATTCAATAAAAATCGACAAAAATACAGTTTCTAGCTAAAATTTGATGGTTTCGTTGCACTTTCCGAGCCCGTAGGGTTTCTGAGTGGCTTAAAAGTACAAGAAAACACTTCAAAAGTGACGTTTCTGAAGAATTTTAACAGTTTTCTTGTATCTACGAACGCCAGAATGCATAAAATTGACCTAAACGTCTCCTTTTCCTATTCTGAGTCGATTCTGCATGCTTTAAGTGTGTTTGGTGGCTCAGAACCATCAAAAAACGTTGAAATATAGTTCAAATTCAATAAAAATCGACAAAAATACAGTTTCTAGCTAAAATTTGATGGTTTCGTTGCACTTTCCGAGCCCGTAGGGTATCTGAGTGGCTTAAAAGTACAAGAAAACACTTCAAAAGTGACGTTTCTGAAGAATTTTAACAGTTTTCTTGTATCTACGAACGCCAGAATGCATAAAATTGACCTAAACGTCTCCTTTTCCTATTCTGAGTCGATTCTGCATGCTTTAAGTGTGTTTGGTGGCTCAGAACCATCAAAAAACATTGAAATATAGTTCAAATTCAATAAAAATCGACAAAAATACAGTTTCTAGCTAAAATTTGATGGTTTCGTTGCACTTTCCGAGCCCGTAGGGTATCTGAGTGGCTTAAAAGTACAAGAAAACACTTCAAAAGTGACGTTTCTGAAGAATTTTAACAGTTTTCTTGTATCTACGAACGCCAGAATGCATAAAATTGACCTAAACGTCTCCTTTTCCTATTCTGAGTCGATTCTGCATGCTTTAAGTGTGTTTGGTGGCTCAGAACCATCAAAAAACGTTGAAATATAGTTCAAATTCAATAAAAATCGACAAAAATACAGTTTCTAGCTAAAATTTGATGGTTTCGTTGCACTTTCCGAGCCCGTAGGGTATCTGAGTGGCTTAAAAGTACAAGAAAACACTTCAAAAGTGATGTTTCTGAAGAATTTTAACAGTTTTCTTGTATCTACGAACGCCAGAATGCATAAAATTGACCTAAACGTCTCCTTTTCCTATTCTGAGTCGATTCTGCATGCTTTAAGTGTGTTTGGTGGCTCAGAACCATCAAAAAACGTTGAAATATAGTTCAAATTCAATAAAAATCGACAAAAATACAGTTTCTAGCTAAAATTTGATGGTTTCGTTGCACTTTCCGAGCCCGTAGGGTATCTGAGTGGCTTAAAAGTACAAGAAAACACTTCAAAAGTGACGTTTCTGAAGAATTTTAACAGTTTTCTTGTATCTACGAACGCCAGAATGCATAAAATTGACCTAAACGTCTCCTTTTCCTATTCTGAGTCGATTCTGCATGCTTTAAGTGTGTTTGGTGGCACAGAACCATCAAAAAACTTTGAAATATAGTTCAAATTCAATAAAAATCGACAAAAATACAGTTTCCAGCTAAAATTTGATGGTTTCGTTGCACTTTCCGAGCCCGTAGGGTATCTGAGTGGCTTAAAAGTACAAGAAAACACTTCAAAAGTGACGTTTCTGAAGAATTTTAACAGTTTTCTTGTATCTACGAACGCCAGAATGCATAAAATTGACCTAAACGTCTCCTTTTCCTATTCTGAGTCGATTCTGCATGCTTTAAGTGTGTTTGGTGGCTCAGAACCATCAAAAAACGTTGAAATATAGTTCAAATTCAATAAAAATCGACAAAAATACAGTTTCTAGCTAAAATTTGATAGTTTCGTTGCACTTTCCGAGCCCGTAGGGTATCTGAGTGGCTTAAAAGTACAAGAAAACACTTCAAAAGTGACGTTTCTGAAGAATTTTAACAGTTTTCTTGTATCTACGAACGCCAGAATGCATAAAATTGACCTAAACGTCTCCTTTTCCTATTCTGAGTCGATTCTGCATGCTTTAAGTGTGTTTGGTGGCTCAGAACCATCAAAAAACGTTGAAATATAGTTCAAATTCAATAAAAATCGACAAAAATACAGTTCCTAGCTAAAATTTGATGGTTTCGTTGCATTTTCCGAGCCCGTAGGGTATCTGAGTGGCTTAAAAGTACAAGAAATCACTTCAAAAGTGACGTTTCTGAAGAATTTTAACAGTTTTCTTGTATCTACGAACGCCAGAATGCATAAAATTGACCTAAACGTCTCCTTTTCCTATTCTGAGTCGATTCTGCATGCTTTAAGTGTGTTTGGTGGCTCAGAACCATCAAAAAACGTTGAAATATAGTTCAAATTCAATAAAAATCGACAAAAATACAGTTTCTAGCTAAAATTTGATGGTTTCGTTGAACTTTCCGAGCCCGTAGGGTATCTGAGTGGCTTAAAAGTACAAGAAAACACTTCAAAAGTGACGTTTCTGAAGAATTTTAACAGTTTTCTTGTATCTACGAACGCCAGAATGCATAAAATTGACCTAAACGTCTCCTTTTCCTATTCTGAGTCGATTCTGCATGCTTTAAGTGTGTTTGGTGGCTCAGAACCATCAAAAAACGTTGAAATATAGTTCAAATTCAATAAAAATCGACAAAAATACAGTTTCTAGCTAAAATTTGATGGTTTCGTTGCATTTTCCGAGCCCGTAGGGTATCTGAGTGGCTTAAAAGTACAAGAAAACACTTCAAAAGTGACGTTTCTGAAGAATTTTAACAGTTTTCTTGTATCTACGAACGCCAGAATGCATAAAATTGACCTAAACGTCTCCTTTTCCTATTCTGAGTCGATTCTGCATGCTTTAAGTGTGTTTGGTGGCTCAGAACCATCAAAAAACGTTGAAATATAGTTCAAATTCAATAATAATCGACAAAAATACAGTTTCTAGCTAAAATTTGATGGTTTCGTTGCACTTTCCGAGCCCGTAGGGTATCTGAGTGGCTTAAAAGTACAAGAAAACACTTCAAAAGTGACGTTTCTGAAGAATTTTAACAGTTTTCTTGTATCTACGAACGCCAGAATGCATAAAATTGACCTAAACGTCTCCTTTTCCTATTCTGAGTCGATTCTGCATGCTTTAAGTGTGTTTGGTGGCTCAGAACCATCAAAAAACGTTGAAATATAGTTCAAATTCAATAAAAATCGACAAAAATACAGTTTCTAGCTAAAATTTGATGGTTTCGTTGCACTTTCCGAGCCGTAGGGTATCTGAGTGGCTTAAAAGTACAAGAAAACACTTCAAAAGTGACGTTTCTGAAGAATTTTAACAGTTTTCTTGTATCTACGAACGCCAGAATGCATAAAATTGACCTAAACGTCTCCTTTTCCTATTCTGAGTCGATTCTGCATGCTTTAAGTGTGTTTGGTGGCTCAGAACCATCAAAAAACGTTGAAATATAGTTCAAATTCAATAAAAATCGACAAAAATACAGTTTCTAGCTAAAATTTGATGGTTTCGTTGCACTTTCCGAGCCCGTAGGGTATCTGAGTGGCTTAAAAGTACAAGAAAACACTTCAAAAGTGACGTTTCTGAAGAATTTTAACAGTTTTCTTGTATCTACGAACGCCAGAATGCATAAAATTGACCTAAACGTCTCCTTTTCCTATTCTGAGTCGATTCTGCATGCTTTAAGTGTGTTTGGTGGCTCAGAACCATCAAAAAACGTTGAAATATAGTTCAAATTCAATAAAAATCGACAAAAATACAGTTTCTAGCTAAAATTTGATGGTTTCGTTGCACTTTCCGAGCCCGTAGGGTATCTGAGTGGCTTAAAAGTACAAGAAAACACTTCAAAAGTGACGTTTCTGAAGAATTTTAACAGTTTTCTTGTATCTACGAACGCCAGAATGCATAAAATTGACCTAAACGTCTCCTTTTCCTATTCTGAGTCGATTCTGCATGCTTTAAGTGTGTTTGGTGGCTCAGAACCATCAAAAAACGTTGAAATATAGTTCAAATTCAATAAAAATCTACAAAAATACAGTTTCTAGCTAAAATTTGATGGTTTCGTTGCACTTTCCGAGCCCGTAGGGTATCTGAGTGGCTTAAAAGTACAAGAAAACACTTCAAAAGTGACGTTTCTGAAGAATTTTAACAGTTTTCTTGTATCTACGAACGCCAGAATGCATAAAATTGACCTAAACGTCTCCTTTTCCTATTCTGAGTCGATTCTGCATGCTTTAAGTGTGTTTGGTGGCTCAGAACCATCAAAAAACGTTGAAATATAGTTCAAATTCAATAAAAATCTACAAAAATACAGTTTCTAGCTAAAATTTGATGGTTTCGTTGCACTTTCCGAGCCCGTAGGGTATCTGAGTGGCTTAAAAGTACAAGAAAACACTTCAAAAGTGACGTTTCTGAAGAATTTTAACAGTTTTCTTGTATCTACGAACGCCAGAATGCATAAAATTGACCTAAACGTCTCCTTTCCCTATTCTGAGTCGATTCTGCATGCTTTAAGTGTGTTTGGTGGCTCAGAACCATCAAAAAACGTTGAAATATAGTTCAAATTCAATAAAAATCGACAAAAATACAGTTCCTAGCTAAAATTTGATGGTTTCGTTGCATTTTCCGAGCCCGTAGGGTATCTGAGTGGCTTAAAAGTACAAGAAAACACTTCAAAAGTGACGTTTCTGAAGAATTTTAACAGTTTTCTTGTATCTACGAACACCAGAATGCATAAAATTGACCTAAACGTCTCCTTTTCCTATTCTGAGTCGATTCTGCATGCTTTAAGTGTGTTTGGTGGCTCAGAACCATCAAAAAACGTTGAAATATAGTTCAAATTCAATAAAAATCGACAAAAATACAGTTTCTAGCTAAAATTTGATGGTTTCGTTGCACTTTCCGAGCCCGTAGGGTATCTGTGTGGCTTAAAAGTACAAGAAAACACTTCAAAAGTGACGTTTCTGAAGAATTTTAACAGTTTTCTTGTATCTACGAACGCCAGAATGCATAAAATTGACCTAAACGTCTCCTTTTCCTATTCTGAGTCGATTCTGCATGCTTTAAGTGTGTTTGGTGGCTCAGAACCATCAAAAAACGTTGAAATATAGTTCAAATTCAATAAAAATCGACAAAAATACAGTTTCTAGCTAAAATTTGATGGTTTCGTTGCATTTTCCGAGCCCGTAGGGTATCTGAGTGGCTTAAAAGTACAAGAAAACACTTCAAAAGTGACGTTTCTGAAGAATTTTAACAGTTTTCTTGTATCTACGAACGCCAGAATGCATAAAATTGACCTAAACGTCTCCTTTTCCTATTCTGAGTCGATTCTGCATGCTTTAAGTGTGTTTGGTGGCTCAGAACCATCAAAAAACGTTGAAATATAGTTCAAATTCAATAAAAATCTACAAAAATACAGTTTCTAGCTAAAATTTGATGGTTTCGTTGCACTTTCCGAGCCCGTAGGGTATCTGAGTGGCTTAAAAGTACAAGAAAACACTTCAAAAGTGACGTTTCTGAAGAATTTTAACAGTTTTCTTGTATCTACGAACGCCAGAATGCATAAAATTGACCTAAACGTCTCCTTTTCCTATTCTGAG